>NC_074726.1:26117824-26140324 GCF_947242115.1 Biomphalaria glabrata | reverse complement strand
CTGGTTGTTAGTTATTTCGAAACATTTCTTAAGCTATATGGTATTTTTTTTTGCCCTGGGTCTTTTAAACTTTTTTTTTACATCCTGTAAATCGTAATGCTTATATATAATACCTTGGCCGTATCCCCATTTTAAATAAAACGTTTATTGGTACTGGCCAGTATGTTCTAGTACATTTAATTAGGGCCCGTTTTAAAACGCCCCCCCCCCCCAAACGGATAGAGTGGTCAGAACCTAGAATTTGATATTGTATGTTGTATCGTGTATAAGAAAAAGTAGGAAACCTTTACAAGTGTCCTGAATGAGAGAACTTTATTTTTATCTCTTTCTCCTCTCCTTCTGTCATTCTCACTCTTTTTTCTTTCTCTTTCTCTCCGTCTCTTTTCCTATCTTTGACTCTCTGCCTCTTTTTCAATCTCTCTCTCAGACTCTCCCTCTCTATCCCTCTGTCTCTCTTTCTCTCTGTCTCTCTATCACTCTCTCTCTCCCTCTCTCCCAGTCTCACTAACTCGCCCTCTATCTTTCTCTCTCTTTTTTATGTCTCTTTCTCTCTCTCTGACTCTCTCTCTCTGTTTATCCCTCTCTCTCTCTCTCTCTGTTTATCCCTCTGTCTCTCTCTCTCTCCATCTCTCCATGGGTAGAAAATTTACTACCAGTTTATCGACCAGCTGCCAACTGACCATTTTTTTTTTTTCGTTCCTTTTCTTCAGCTCCAGACACCGCCGTCGGCCCCAAAGCTTGACATCTACATCATGGTCAGCGTCCAGCACGTGAGTTCAGCCTCCTCCCTAGCTATGTACTCACGTCCTGGCACACAAAAGCTTCACTTTTAGTTGCCACATGTATCGATACGTTAATGTCTTGGTATTTCGATGCAAGAGTGAAATAAAACTGATCTAAAACACAAACAAGTCGTATAAAAGAGTAATTCTTTATTCAAATAGTTTAGTGACTCAGCATCCATGTGATTACAAAATATTGGGGGAGGGGGGGGGGAATAGCTAGTATAAGTATCAAGCCCAAGTGCTATTAGAGCATGTAATGGGTTGCCTGAGTCAGCCAGGAAAACTAATGACTTGGCAGAATTTAAGTCATTGGTTAACTTGCATGATTAGATTGACCCAGGAACACCTGTAAGGAGCACCTGTAAGGAGCTGTGGTGGCTGAGGGTTAAAGCGCTTGGCTTCCGAACCGAGGTCCCCGGGTTCGAATCCTGGGATTTTTAAATTTCTGGATTTTTTGGTTCCCCCTTACAGACCTTACCATCTATAGGGCAGATGATGTCAAGGTCATCTGTTTCTGTAGTTAACGAGGGTCTCATGTGGCCAGCACAACGACCAACCGCCTTTACTTTCCCCAACTTAAGTCAGGTACCCATTACAGTTCGGTGGACTAAGGGACGCCCTAAAAATCAGGAAATTAAAAATCCCCAGCCTTCACCGAGATTCAAATACAGGACATCAGGTTCGGAAGCCGAGAGCTTAACTACTCAGCCACCGAGCCCCCTTTCGTATAAATGGTGCACAAACAATACGCGGGGAATGTATTATCCAGCTAGTTTCGCTGTGATTTGCGGCCCCGCTTCAAAAATTAATTCTGGTTCAGGTGCATATTGAAGCAGTAGAGGCTGGGATCCGTTGGACTTAAATGATGCCCCTGGCACTCTGGACGAGAATGTGTGTGGCTCATGCGTCGACTTTGGTTTAGCACCAATTTCACATTGATAAATTTTGTTTTCCTTTTTTTTTTTTATTTGTAGTTCTTTCCCCTTTATCGTTAGAAGTACACCAATTTTACAATTCATATATTTAATTATATTTTTTCCTCCAACGTGGATTTGTTTATGCTAGATATGATTTTTAATCATTGTATAAGAAAAATAATAAGTTTTCAAGTTAATAACAATTATTAGAGCCACTTTGTTTTAAAATTCAGTGATTCTAGTTTGCAGTAGTTAATCCAGAATGATGTGTAGAGCTATGAACAACACAGCGACATGATCGTGGGGCTGTTAATGCCGCTTAATAGTAGGCGAAACATAAAAAAAAAAATCCTTAAAAAAAATCTCTCTCTCTCTTTTCATCTCTCTCTCTCTTTTCATCTCTCTCTCTCTTTTTTTCTCTGATTCTCTCTTCATCACTCTCTTCCTCTCTCTCTCCCCCTTTCACGTTCTCTTTATCTCTTTATCTCTTTCTTTCCTCTATTTGTTCTTCCTTCTGCTACGTTCACAGATCAAAATCTAAATTTAGAAAGTTTAGCAGATAAATTCAGCATTAAATACGCCATCCTGTTTTTTTTCCCCTAGACTACATTCCTGCTTCCACACCCCCACCCCCCAATCTCCCACCCCCGTGTTAGTAACTACCTAGTACATCGTATCCTGTCTCTCAGACATTCCTCATTTTATATCCGGACATATTTAAATATCAACCCTTACCAGACGAGATTGGTGCTGTAACATTGACCGTGAAATTATTACTGTAAAACTTGGAATGTAAAAATGCTATAGAGTTAAAAATGTGTTGCTGTTTATATTGTGTTTAAATATAACCCCCCTCCCTCCCCTACCACCCCTCCCCCCCAAAAAAAAAACAAGCAAAATATAATAAATACTTTTTGTTTGAAAAAAAAAGCATTTCTAAGGGAAATAACTCTACATTTTACACATTTTTATCTTTTTTTTATATATAAAAAAATTACAACCATATAATTAAATAATTGGTTAATAATATTTATAAACGGGTCTTACAAATACTTCCCCACGGACGTGATAGCAGAAGTAAGAGAGGGGATTGTGGGATAGATAGATTTGGTCTTCTGCTTCTAATGGCCATGTAGATTTGTATTATGAACTAAAACCTAAGAGAGGACGTCGTTGATTATCAAACATGGCTGCATTGACCTAGCAACACTTGTATGATGGAATCATCTTACTGCCTGAAGTAACGTCTATATTTTATAAAATCTATTAACTTCTGAGAAGTATGTGAAAGTATATTTGAAATAAGTATGTTAACCCTTTCTCTCCTATTTGACGATACCATTGTTGATTTGAGCACATAAAATTATTTTTGGGTTTTATAAAACATTAATTTGTGTTATATAAAAAGACCTATTGATTCTAAGCCAAACAAAAATATTTTTTATTACAAAGTTATACAAGTTTAATCCTAACAGCGAAGTGAACTACAAGTAAGCAAATGAATAGTTCCGTCGGATCAAGAAAAGTAAATACGGAGAGTTAGAGTTAATAAGTATGTATGTAAATATTCTTACACCTTTTTTATTTAGTGGCAGGAGAAAATGTATTACCAATAGAATAATATGTGTAGTATTTCATATTACATGTCTATAGTTGTTGACCAGGGGCGTAGCTAGGAATTTTCCATCGTTTGGGAGCCCGGGGGGGGGGCTTGACTTCTTTGGGGGCCCCTGCGTTTAGAGTAGTATTGAATTTTTAATGTAAAAAAGGACTTCTTTGGGGCCCCCCTTAAGTGGGGGCACTGGGGGATTTTCAAAATTCTTCCCCCTCCGCACCCCACTCTATTTACGCCACTGTTGTGGACTGTCATTTTTTGTATGGTTGTCCAATGAAGGCGAATGTATGTTAGAAGATAACCATAATTATGGGTTTCATGTGAAGTGTAACAGCCGAGGTAAAAATCAAGGCACTAACCACGCCCTTCTTTCTAGAAAGTGAAAAACTTTGTGGTGATCCATCGAATCGCTATCTCTCCCCTACCTTCCTCTTTCAGTATGTCCCCATCTCTCTTCTATCACTCTCTTTGATAGCGATACAAATTTTGAGAATATTTACGAAGAGAAAGAGAAAGGTGTACCGGAGATATAATATTCTATGACATGCTATATACCGACCCCGTCCTTTTCTTAGAGAAACTAACTACTCTACTTCTTTGAACAAAATGTGGTGTGAAATCTTGTGATTAAAAAATTTAAAAACAAAATCAATATCGCAGATCAATATCAAAAAGCCATGGCCATTTACAGACATACACAGCAAACACACAAACACATACACAAACACACACAAACTCAGTTGCTAATTAAGACTTCCACATATGTTGCACAAGTTCTGTAATCAAAATTTGATGCTAGGAATCCATCTTTTTTTTTTTCGGCTTCTGTATCCACATCGACAAACTCACGAACAGCTTTCGTCAACCACCCCGAGGGCGCCCCCGGCCGCCCTGTACCACCACGCTCCTCCCCGAATACTTTGTATCGCACTCGTTAAATCTCGAGGTTAATGCGAGTTAAATAATTAATCAGTGCTCCGCACGTGTCGTGATGACGACAGCAGCTGGGAGGTCAAAACACACACCCACCCCAGCGGAAACGGAAGTCAAAACACATATTACTGAACCCTGAAGGCAATGAGTTAATTAATTCAGAAGGTTATGTTTTTTTCCCCTTAAGTTTGGTTTTTTGTATAAACCGAACAATAGGTGCTGCTGGTGTACTAGCTTGGCTTAGCATACATTCGTATTATTTTATAAGTAGTACAATTTACGCAGATTGATTTTAACTATAGAAATGTACCAGGCGTATGAGTTGTGATGGTCGGGTAATAGAGCATTGCATTCCCAAGCCATCGTCATGGGGTGCGAATTCTGGTTAGAATTTCTTTTCGATAGAAAAAAATATATTTATAATTGCTTTTTATTTTTAAGTAAGGACGTTCTTAGAGATCTTATTTCCTACATGACGTTTCAGTGAAAGTCAAGATCATTGTGCTGGCCACATAATGCTATCTTAGGTATTCGGATACATTGGAAACAGGTATCAATAGCATCACCCACCTGAAACATTGTAGGGAGTAGAATTTCCATCCTTAAATTGGAAGGGTCTCAAAGAACTAGTTATGAGAATTTTCACGTTTTCATGGGGATGCTTCGGGAATAAAGATCATTACGCCTTAGCACTAAGCTCCTGCAAGACGGCTGAGGTGGCAGAGGTTGGGGCTCGAACCTGGGACCATCACAACGAAACTCATGAGTGAACATCACAAGACCAGAGAGAGGTGTCCAACGGAATGTACAAGGGAATGATATAGGCAATGTTCAACGGAATGTACAAGGGAAAGGTATAGGCAATGTTCAAGTGAATGTTTTATTGAATTCAATGGATTGGCTGTGTGGATTTTTAAGGAAGCAGTCAAGGGAATGCTTATAATTCCAACTGAAGCGCCAAAAAAAAAAAAAGCACTACGTCAAACAGCATTTTGAAAAAGTATTTCAACAGAGAATATAGGAAAACTGTATTTTTATTTATTGAGAAGAGACCCAAGTAGGGGCCCTGTCCTTATTTGCAGGTGGGGGATCTCGGAATATGCCTTGAACACACACAACGGGGTGGGGACCGCTAAGCGAAGTTCTACCTTTTAATGATCTTAAGCTATTCATTTGCATAAATTGCGAGGACCCCCTAAACATGAACTCCCTGCGCATTTAAAAACTTTACACATATCGGGCTAGACATGAACACATCTTTAAGAGAAACTCCAAGGCGTACAGAATACTCGTCAGTCAAGCAGTAGATATACTCCTTGATGGCACCTTATGTTGGAATTCAAAAATCAATAATCTAACATTATATTAAATTATATTGGGAGGGAGTATTATATAGTATTTTCTGCAGCACTTCCTGTTATAACTGATTTGGTCTATTACTTATTGATGGTACCGCTTTGTATCAACTAATGCAGCTTCAGTAACAGCACAGGAGACATGCTTTAAAAAAAAAAAAAACTTCTATAACGGTATTTGATGCTGAAAGCTTAGATAACACGCCGGCATTAGAAGTTCATGAACTTGACCAGGAAAACGTCTCGGGGGGGGGGGGGTGAAAGCAACTTAAGTTAAAAAAAAAAATCTTAAAAAAGTGTGAGGCTGAGGTCTTAAGTTGTTTATAAAGGTCAGTGAAAGATGAAAGATGCGAGAAGGCCTGGGCACAGAGTCGTCTGAGGGTCACGGCAGCGATTTAAAATCCGATTTCTTTACAGCACAACTTCAGACTTGTATAATTAAAGAAAAATGTTATTTTATAGATGCAAGGAAATCCCTTTTTATTTCATACCAATTTGTATATAACACTGTTGCGTGATTTTGTTTTCAAATTTCGTATGCATAGAAGGATATAAGGAAAAATATAGAAAATACTTTCTTCAAAATAGAGGCGCGGTGGCTAAGTGGTTAAGCGCTTGGCTTCCAAACTGAGGTCCCGGGTTTGAATCCTGGTGAAGACTGGGATGTTTAATTTCGGGATCTTTGGGCGCCTCTAAGTCCACCCAGATCCCTAGGTACCTAACATAAATTGCGGAAAGTCAATACGGCTGGTCGTTGTGCTGGCCACATGACACCCTCGTTACCGTTGGCTACAGAAACAGATGACTTTATATCATCATGATTATTTTCCCTCTAGATCGCAAGGTCTGAAAAGAGGAACTCAGTTACATTTACTTTCTTTACAACAAAGCTGATATATATTAAGTGTATCAATTTAGCGCAATTTCATGCTTTTAGCTTTCTCAATGCGCTATGATCCTGTCAATTGTCTGGACCAGATGGGGAAAAAAGGGATGGGGGGGGGTAAGAAGAAGGGGATATCTGGATGAAGGTTACCGTGATCGCTTTTTAAATGTATTTTATAAAACAAAATTCAAGGGCTCAAGCCAATACACTAACCACTGTGCCAGCAAAGTGCTTATGAAAATAGAAAGGGGATATCTGGATGAAGATTTCCATAATAGCTTTTTAAATGTATGTTATAAAACTAAAATCTATACGACTTGAGTTTGAACTCAAGGGCTCAAGCCTCCTCAAACCAATTCACTAACCACTGTGCCATCGAAGTGCTTATGAAAATAGAAAGGTTAATTTCCATTTATTGTTAGTTTCAAACTTTTAAGCGACGACCTAGTTCTTTACACAAGGTAAAATGCGAGCTAACTCAACGTAATCTATCATGTACAATTTCTTTCCCTTGTTCAATACCTAACAAAATAATCAATTACCCATTATTAATTAATAGATATTGTTTTTTTTTAAATTAACTCTTGTTTGTCAGTATATGAAATAATTGTGCAAAATTTCAACTTGATCCGAGATTAGGTGTGGGAGAAATAACGTGTACAAACATTGTACCAGACAGACAGAGTAAGCCACCTTTCGAGTTATTGCTTTTGATACCATTTGATCCAAAGGATATGAGCAGATTTATAATAGACATTATGGCAAAGTGAGAAAGACCGCACGGAATAGTTAAGTGACTACTAGTCACCAAATATTACAGGGGTTCTAAAACTGGCATATGACAGATGCCTCAGCGTTTTAGCTTTTGACGTCAGTTGTCAAGCTATTTACACCCTAAGAATCCTTGGGCTTTTGCCTCTTTTCTTTCTCTCTTTTTTTTTTTTTTGGGCTCTGCCTATTTTTTTTTTTTTGGGCTACTGGCCTCTTTATTGGGCTTTTATTTATTATTAAAAAGCACAAATTAAATAGTCTCGGTTTAAAATAAAATAATTACGATGGGATAAAACATGAAAATGAAATAACTACATTAAGGTTGTCATAGCATTTAGTCGTTATATCTTGCTTTGTACAGCTTATTCATCATTCGACATTTATTTTTTTTACATTAGCGCATCCTTAGTATATTTTTTTAATGTAAAGTACTTAAAACACTCAGACATATACAGTGAGAATGTTAGTAATAGTTTATTATAACGTACCACCATAAAGTGAAAGTAGTGAAAAGAGAATTAAATCTTATTAATATATTGTAAAATTATTTCCGTACGTTGTAAGTTATGATCAATGCAATTTAAAACTAAAGACCTATTGTAACTTCATAATGGTTTTCAATAAAAAATAATAATAAAAAGTGGTGACATTAATGTAACTTTGTTGTTAAAAAGTCCCCCTGCTATTGCGATAAAATTTAAATAATTGTTTTTAACGCATCTTAATGTTATCCTATCAGTCTTAGTGCACAAGGGGTACTAACACTTACGAGACATTTATTTGATGAGTTTCAAAGCTGATATGACTTCTATAATGACACGTGGAGACTTCGATACTGACATGTGGAGACTTCCATACTGACATGAGATTTCTATACTGACATGTAGAGACTTCGATACTAACATTTTGAGACTTCGATACTGACATGAGATTTCTATACTAACATGTGGAGACTTCTGTACTGACATGAGATTTCTATACTGACATGAGGCTTCTTTTAAAATGTATTTTATAACATAAAATGAGATTTCTATACTGATATGAGATTTCTATACTGATTTGAGAACATTTCAATATTGGCTTTAGGAGACTTGTATACTAACATGAGGCTTTTCTACTGACCTTAGGAGACCACTATACTAAATTTATTAGCTCCTAATGCTGGTAAAAAGACATTGCTTTAATAAACCGTCTGTAACCTTTTAAATACTTTAGGTGACTTTTGTTGCAAATGTAGACTGCTATTCGAAAGTAAACATAAGATAGCATTTTAGATACAATAACGAATAAACAAAAAGTATTTCTAGGACTGGAACTCGAGATCCACAGACTAGCGTATTATGCTGCAGCTACTCGGCCACACATCCATCACATAAAAAAAATGTTATTTGGGAACTAGTCTTCTAAAAGCATGCAGACGTCATGACTGGAAGCTTATCTCCCTTGCTTCATACATATTTAAATAGGAAAACAGAGCCTAGCCCACGATAGTGTGAACCCAGGGCGCCGTATGAGGCATCGGGGCGTAACACTTCGATTCGATTACCAGTACAAATTAAGGCAACTCTGTGTTGAAGTGAACGCCAGTGGGTAACATTGCGTGATGGGATCGAGTACTTAAAAGTTGTTTCTAGATATTTCAGAATCGATTCCTGTCTCTAGGGAATCTATTTAAAAACAATATTTTGATTTCTGTATTTTCATTTCTTTTGTTTTACACATTTTTAAAAATAAATTTCAATTTTCAATTTTACGTTTTAAAAACCATAAAAATAAAAATTCTTAATGGTACACATATAAAGACTGACCAACGAAATCATTCGTATTCGATCATTTTAATATGTAATGGTTTGGATATCTTGGGCGCTTTATCAAAGGCACTTAAAGCTCCTCGAACGCTCCCATCAAAGATGCCTTCTCACCATAGTGGGCATACGTTGGCAAGACTACATTACAAATAGCTATGTTCTGCTGGAGGCCGGTGTGGTCAGTATAGAAGCACTAATTACCATTCGACATTTGCGCTGGGTCGGACACCTGCACCGCATGGGAGACCACCGCATGGCGTGACAGGTGTGCCGTCCGTAAGCGCTGTAACGATCAACTCACAGTCGCCATTTCGCCCTCACTGGCATAGAGGAAAGTAGATGGCAGCAGATGGTCTCTGAAAGAGACAGTTGGAGAGCTCTTACAAAGGCTACGGCACACATTTTGAAACCCAAAGGAAAGCCCTTTTGAAGACAGGCGCAGAAGACGGAAAGAAAACTTTGACAGCCGGAGGACAACATCTTAGTCTGCACTAGATGCGGGAAAATATGCAGGTCGCAACTGGGTTTGCGTAGTCATGTGAAACACTGCACTCATCACTCATGTAGGAATCGAATCCATGCAAAAGTAACTATATCCAAAAGTAAATAATAAAATGAAAATCGCTTCATCTCTTTACATTGTCATTCAGAACTAGGCTCCGGAATCGATACTGGAATCGAGCTCGTGGCTACGCATGATACGTTTGTTTCATTCACACACATATAATAAGAGACTTGTGATGCTCAAACTACTACCCGCGGGCTACATCCACACCCTCTAAAATTCTTCCCACATTACATACTGAAGCGGTACAGTCTCTGAAGTTGATCACTCTTTGTGCTGCTGCGACCAGAAACACCCCCAAAAAAAAGTTTAAAACCAAAATGTTAGATGCAAGCTTTATACAAAGCTTGTCTGTCTGTCTGTCTTTGTACTTGTCTGTCAGGTGGAAATTTTGTACACCTTATTTCTCCCACTTTCCATTCTCCGATCGAGCTGAAACTTTGCTGAGTTATTCATTGTCCTTAACAACACGAGAATCAATAACAAAAAAAGTAGCAATTAACTAATTAATTCGTGATAAGTAAATGATTTCGTGTGGTATACAAAAAGGGAAAAATATCTAACAGTATTGAGATATTGCTTTAAATTTGCAGTCCTTTCACTTAGATAAGTTTTCTTGTTTTTATAAAAGTATTTTTATGTTTTGCTTCATTGACCAGTTCTCGCTTCTTTCCATTAGAACAGTGGTTCTCAACCTTTTAAGCTCGGCGACCCCTTTTTAGAATCCACCACTCGGCCGCGACCCCCTCACCTCCCCACACATACAGCAAAAGAAGAATAGACAAAAACAATCCATATTTTCGATGGTCTTAGGCGACCCCTGGCAAATCGTCAATCGACCCCCAATGGGGTCGCGACCCACAGGTTGAGAACCCCTGCATTTGAACATTCTGGTTTGAGCATAACATATGGAAGTTGTCTGGAGAGTTATTTTTTTTTTTTGGAAGACAGTTTTGTCAATCGTCTAGGACAGGGAGAGAGATAGAGAGAAAGAAAAGAAACACCTTGTTCGGTAGTAGGCACAAGAATGTCCGCTTAGGCTGGAGTTCATTGTATGGACAAAATGGGGAAGGGGGGAGTAAGGTGAAGTGTGAGCAGAAGACTTCCGGTTAGAACACAAAAGTAAAATTCACATCAGAGAATGACCTGAAACGAAAGACGCAGAAGATATACACAATATATTTTTAACTTGTCCTTCTACTTGAATATATCGGAAATTTTTCACGGTTAACGAAACAAGGTCAAGGACGCTGAAATTGAATTTCACTGTAAACAATTAAATACGAAAGAATTGAGCCATACGTTTAACATCATCTCAGCGCACGGCGTATTCAATCTCCATTATGACCTCTAGCTAGTTGCCCCTGTGTTTTGAAATCAGTTTTAAGTCATAGAGTTAAAGTTCAAGTCTTTTCGCCATATTGAAATTATTTAATGTTATAAACAGAAGAGCTCAGACAGCTCGATTCTGCAGTACTGAAAAAGGGGAACAGAAATTATCTTAAAAAAACAAAAACTAAACACAAAGCTTATCAACGCATCCTTCCTTTTTTTTTTTTTTTTTTTTTACACCGGATACACCAATAGCTACCTATTTATAGTTTAAATGTATGAAATTCTACAATAAACGAAAAATGTGAACTTTATTTCCAGTTATCATCTTGATTACAAAAAGAGATATGCAAAATTTTAATGTTTTTTTTTTCCTCAAAAGAATCGTATTTATGGAACAAATAATTATTAGCATAGAATTATAAAACATATTATAAAATAGCGTGGTTAATATGCCAGAGTATGTTTTTGAAAGTTTTTTAAGTTTCAGAAGTCGCAACAGAAATGACAATTATTGCGTCATAGCCACGAGGATTAGTGCGCTTTACCTAGACGCTCATGGAGGACGACCTGGAACAGAGCAGTGAGCAGGGTTCAAACATGGGCTCAGGGACCCAATGGGTTATTATACGGTAGGCCCCCAAACATACTAGGAAAACAATTATAAGAGAAGGGGGTGAAATACAAGAGAAGAGGGGAGAGGTGGAGAAAAAAAAAGAGAACTGGAGAGAAATAGACATTGAAATGGAAAAGAAAGCAAGAGAAAGGAAGAGAAAGCAAGAGAACGCAAGAGAAAGGTAGAGAAAGCAAGGGAAAGCAAGAGAAAGGAAGAGAAAGAAAGAGAAAGAAAGAGAAAGCAAGAGAAAGCAAGGGAAAGCGAGAGAAAGGAAGAGAAAGCACGAGAGAGAGAGCAAGAGAAAGCAAGAGAAAGGAAGAGAAAGCAAGAGAAATAAAGAGAAAGGAAAAGAAAGCAAGAGAAAGCAAGAGAACGCAAGAGAAAGGTAGAGAAAGCAAGGGAAAGGAAGAGAAAGCAAGAGAAAGCAAGAGAAAGCAAGGGAAAGGAAGAGAAAGGAAGAGAAAGGAAGAGAAAGCAAGAAAAAAGCAAGAGAAAGGAAGAGAACGCACGAGAGAGAGCAAGAGAAAGCAAGAGAAAGGAAGAGAAAGCAAGAGAAAGCAAGAGAAAGGAAGAGAAAGGAAGAGAAAGCAAGAGAAAGGAAGAGAAAGCAGGAGAAAGCAAGAGAAAGGAAGAGAAAGGAAGAAAAAGCAAGAGAACGCAAGAGAAAGCAAGATAGAGGAAATGTTCAATAAAACAATAAAAACGTAAAAGAGAAGAGAGGTTCAGAAAATAATGTAAGAAAAGAGTCTGATAAAGACAATGAGAGAGAGAGAGAGAGAGAGAGAGAGAGAGATAAGCAACCCTACACAGAAAATATTAAATGTCAAAGTGAGATGGATCATAAATTAAAAAAAGTTTGAAGACTCTTCACTGGAAAAAATAAAAGGACTATAACAATAACCGGCGGGGAGGTAGACATTATGTTATACAAAAAAAGTAGGTTACATATCTGGGGGGTCTATCCTGTACGGAACATGGGGGTCGATCCTGGACGTACTATCGAACTGAACGTTTTAAACTTCAAGGATGTGCAGGAACCTATCACGTACTGTCCCCGCAGACCTGCTCCACCTCACTGCTTCTTCTTTATTCCGTCCATTCCCAGGTGACCGATCAATAGAGTGCAGATATTGACCAGCGACCACCCACGGGGGACCATTGGGAAGTCAAAAGATATATCAAAGCTCTACAGTACGACAGGGCACATCAGACAGTGTGGGCGGTACGAATGCGGCTTCTAAAGAACACGGCAACCAAACGAACACGGCTACAAGATGAACACGGCTAGCATTGGAACTACGGCTAATTTAAATACTGCTACCATAGAATTAATGGTAACAAGAACACTGCAACCATAAAACTAAGAATTAGAAAGAACAGTGCTACATTAGAACTAAGAATAAAAAAGAACAGTGCTACATTAGAACTAAGAATAAAAAAGAACAATGCTACCTTAGAAATAAGCGTAAAAAGAACAGTGCTGGCATAGAACTAAAAGTAACAAAGAACAATGCTATCATAGTACTAAGGACGAAAAAAGCAAAATATTAAAAAAATCATATTAAAAAAAACAAACTTATCTAACTGGGAAGAACTCCGTCCTTAAAACTATAACTATCAATAATGTATAAGTTATTTCCGTTATTCGATTTCAAACAAAATAATTAATTATCAATAATTAATTGTCTATTTGGGTATTTTTTTATTTAATTATTAGGTACAATATATAATTGTTTAAAATATTAACTTGATTGGAGAATGCTTGAGGGAGAAATAGCGTTAACAATTATTCTAGGGGACGAAACCCAACAAATTTAGCCATATTTGTGAATACTGAAGATTTAGTTTCCATTTTTGGTATCAAACTAATTAATTACCAGTAATTAATTAACTAATTGGTTCCTTTTTTTATTGATTCATGTCTTGTCTATGCCAATGAATAATTTTGTGAAGTTTCAACTTGATCCGAGAATGGGTGTGAGAAAAATAAAGTGTACACACTTTTTATCAGACAGAGTAAGTTGATATAAGCTTGTAAAAAAAAAAAAGGTACTTTAAAGATACGGTTAAAAGGAACACTGCTACCATAGAACTAAGAGTAGCAAAGAGCTACAACAGAAGCATAGTTTAAACTTTATCCGAGATTAGGAAATATGAGAAACGCTTATTATAAGATAAAAATCTGACAGAGAGAGTTGAACTATAAAATATTTGTTCAGCTTAAAACAGCTTTTGCATAAACAGATACCGCTACCTGGAACCAAGAACATCTGATTAACAATCCTTGATTTGCTATTTTTATGTTATATCATTGTAATTTTGATTAAAACAAAGGGTGGCTTGACAGAGGTTCAAATGTGTAGCCTTAATCAATACGCTAAAGTTTTGCTAGAGTGAAGAACAATTGAGAATTCTAAATATCGAACTGACATAGTTGGACTAGACTAGAGAACAGCTACATTAGGATCAGGACAAGGTCACTCACATAGTTGGAACTAGACTAGAGGACAGCTACATTAGGATCAGGACAAGGTCACTGACATAGTTGGAAATAGACTAGAGAACAGCTACATTAGGATCAGGACAAGGTCACTGACATAGTTGGGACTAGACTAGAGGACAGCTACATTAGGATCAGGACAAGGTCACTGACATAGTTGGAACTAGGCTAGAGGACAGCTACATTAGGATCAGGACAAGGTCACTGACATAGTTGGAACTAGACTATAGGACAGCTACATTAGGATCAGGACAAGGTCACTGACGTAGTTGGAACTAGACTAGAGGACAGCTACATTAGGATCAGGACAAGGCCACTGACATAGTTGGAACTAGACTATAGGACAGCTACATTAGGATCAGGACAAGGCCACTGACATAGTTGGGACTAGACTAGAGAACAGCTACAGAATGTCCAGGACAGGGCTACTAACATAATTAGGACTACACTAGAGGACAGCTACAACAGGACCAGGACAGGACCGCTGATACGTTGACAAGATACAGCATTCTAGTCAATCATTTTTTTCTTATAGTTTGATTTTCAACACACCTACGTTGAAGACATTAATCCTTTGTACAATAGCGTTAGCACGTACGACAGATGCATCTGTTGCATGGGATCGAAACCAATGCTCCCCATCGAAATAACAAACATAAGATATCTATGGTATCACATACATGCTCTATTGAACTATTACTTGGGTTGTCTGTTAGTCTGTGTGTCTAACATAATGTAAACAGAACCTTTTCTTTTATCATACCCGCATATATATTTATTTACATATTTACATATCTTTATGTTATTCGTTTATTTCTCAGTAATTATAGCAGCTAGATGGATAGCTGCCTGTACCTTTAACCCCAACTAAGTTAATAAAAAAATGTAAAACATTTACCATAATAAACTTAACCCTATTATAACTAAGCCAAAAAATAAATATACGCTAAATTTTTATGTATAGCCAAGGTAACTCGTGTAGATAAAATCACGCACCGTTCTACAGGTAAAAAAAAAGTAATTGAAAATATGAAGACTTTGAAAAAATTTTTTTTTTTTTTAAATCCAACGTAAAATTAGAACCAGGACGAAACGAAATAATCTCAGACCGCCAGCGCAATTTTTTTTATACACGAGATTAGTTTTTGAACCATTAAAAACTGACGCGTAGAAATCTGGACAAGAAGAAGTCTACGTTTTGTAAGAGCACTTTTTTTTTTTCTTTAAATGCCAGATTGGCTTATCTAAAAGAAAGCTATAAAAATATCTTTACTATCAAAATCTTTTTTTTTTGTTTTTAAGACGAGTATATCTGTTGATATATTTAAAAATAAATTAAGAAAATTTGAAGAAAAAAAATTTGGTATTAAAATAGCTTCAGCTTATTTGGTTTAAATTATTTTATTTTTGTATTTTACTATTATTAATATAAAATCGTAAACATTTCTTGTAAATTGGCCCACTCCACGTTATTCGTTGAAAAGGGAAAAAAATCCGTATAGTGCTCTAAAAAAAGGTTTACTGAGAGGTCTACAGCAGTATAGGATTTTTATTTTAAAGATCATTTTTACACAGTGCAACTGTCATTCTATGGTACATTCAGTGTTATGTGGTCCAATCTTTTTGGGTCGGACATCTCTGCGGATAAGGAATGGAGATATGTTTGAAAAAATTTCGCCCTGCATTTGGGCACTCAGCAAGCTGGGATTCGAACTCAAACCCCCGAGATATGCTGCTCAGCAACACATTTGTTATGGAGTGGTTGTGTGTGTGTGTGTGTGTTTCTATGGTGACGGTGGGAAGAGGTTAGTGAATGGTTGTGAATGATTCAAGATAACATTGTCCTCAGCGGTCTTAGGTAGGACAGACGACTCTAGATTGTCAGACTGAAAAGAACTGTGATGGTAGTTTGGTTAGATTTTGTTCAGAATGCCATTTTATATTATAACAAACGTCTACTAGGTGATGGGAAGACAACATCAAAGAATGGACAGGCCTGTCAGTGAATGAAATTCTATCCAAGGCAAATAAAGAGAGGAATGGAGAAGGACGGTTGACAAGTCTTGTGTGGTACCCCAACGGTTCAACAGAGTAAGGGATAGGTGACGACTGTATAATATTTTTACTGTGTTGAAATTTTTTTTTTATTTTAAATTTTATTTATCGGCTTAAGTAACACTGTTTTTGTTTAGGTCGTAAAATATGATACTATTGTTTGTTTGTAAAAAGGTTTTACATGTTTCGGATGTTCCTTCAGAGTTGAAGATAATTTACTTTCTGGCCCAAAGTTAATCCAAACCTCCAGCAGGACGTCGGGGGGATGGCAGCGGGCAGGGTTTGGGTTCGGAACCATCGATAAGTCCAAACCACAGTCCAGCGCGCAAACCGCACGACCTAGGCAGCCATTCCAAGAAATGCCTCATCATCTTTATCATACATTCTAAACAAAGCGCAAACTGAGTACTGTCTACATTCTTGGCTCTAGTTCACACCTGAACGTTGTGTTTACGTATTTACAAAATCAATAAGCTAAAAATTTAAAAGTTGATGTGAAAAGACAAGGCCGACAATCGATCCAGAAATACCACGTCGATGTTGTTTCTTTCTTTAGTAAACCCAAGAACTAGAAGAAAAAAAACACCAACTGACAGAATTAAACCCTAAGGCTAAAAATTTTTTTTTTTCTTATTTTTTGCTTTTATTCATAAGAATTTTTTTTTTCTTCTATAATTGGAGTATGATTTGTAGAAGCAGAAATTCAAAATCATACTCACGACGGAGGTTTAGTTTCTTATTAAATATTAATTAAAGAGAAAAGGTTTTATTTACAATATATCTAATTTTTATTTTTTATAAATTTTAGTCAGCTGCGCCTCCCCCCCCCCCCCCCCCCTTTCACCCTCCCATCTCTCTGTCCCAATGTCGAGCAGCTAGAGGGACAACATTTCCTTCCAAAATTATTGCGTTGTGATTTTAACTTTGGTAAACATTTTGTAAACATTAAGTACTATTAACCCATGACGTTTTTAGGCATTAGGTTTTGAGTGTACATTTCTAACATGACAAAAACATTGAAATATAAACTATGAAAAGCTTTCACGTTGTTTGGTTGGCTCCCTATATTTAATTCATAGATTTGTGAAATAACGATTCTCTAAAGCGACCGAGTAAAGCTAGTGTCAAAAAGTGACGCAGATAAAAAAAAAAAAGCTTTAAGGGAAAAAACCACCCAATCAATGTCAAGTATATCTCAATACTGCAGGAATGTTCTCCCTTTTTATATGTAATACAAAATTAATTAATTACCACTAATTGGTTAATATTTTTTTAATAGATTCATGTGTTGTCATCGATTAGGAATAATTAAGGCAAAATTTCAACTTGATCCGAGAATCGGAAGTGGGAGAAAAAACTTGAACAAAACGTAGTAAAGGAAATAACTCCACATATACAGCCACAACTCCAAATATCAATAGCATTTAATCCCATTTCCGACACCAAAAGATGGTAATTACCAATAATTGATTAACTAGCTGGTTCGTATTTCTTAATTACCTAACGTCTTGTTAGGAACAACAAGTAATTGTGTGTGTGTAAAGTTTCAACTTGATCCGACGATATTTGAGGGATAAATAACGTTTACAAAAGCTGTATCAGACAGACATACAGACAGACATAACTTAAATAGGTTTTGTATAAAAAGAAAAACTGATACGGACTCCAGCGTGAGAACAGATTGTTTTGCGTCGAAGTGTTTATCATAGTTTGGTTATTTGGACCAAGATAGTAAATGACCTTTCTTGAGCTTCAGAAACATATGCTTCGTCTTACAAGATGATCTTAATTTACTTGTTAAGTTCACCTTTCCCGTGTGAATTCCAGGTCACTGATACACATTAAGATAGACAGACGGACAGACAGACGTAAAAAAGAAGTCAAAAAATTTGAAATATATCACTTCAGATAGATAGATAAATAGATAGATAGATAGGTAGATAGATAGATAGATAGATAGATACTCTTCCTTTCATTTTAACTTAACTCCCCTCCTGTCCCTGTTGCCTTAACATCTTTGTACCAAGACATGAAACTAGAACTAATGACATGCAGGACACATCACGTGACGCCTACTTTACAAGTTGTCACACACACACACACAAATATGCACTGACACTCGGGTGATAAATTAAGACATATAAAAAATGTGGGAGAGAGTGGCTTGTTTTGGATAACAAACACATTCCGGTGACATGCGCATAAAGATTAAAGAGATTTTACCTTCAAAAGCGTGGGTCTCCACAGAGTTTTAACGAGGATACAGTGTGGGAATAAGCGGCTACGAAATTACTCGAAATGCACTGAACATGATTTTACAAACAAGAGCCAATCCTACTCATAAATATTGTAGTGACATGAGTTTTACTATGGAATTCGGATTCAATAATAACCGGCATTAGGTAATTGGAAGCCCAAGGCAAAGTGAATTTGTGGTAGCCTCAAAATTACGCACTTCATTAAAAACATTAAGCGTCTTCTAACATACGTAGCCTAACAAGACACTCTCCCAGGGCCCCGCATAGAAATCTCACTCAGGGCCACGCATTTGACACTCGCCCAGGGCACAGCATAGAAATCAGACATTAGTTGGGTAAAAGTAAAGGCGGTTGTACTGGCCCCATAACACCCTCGTCAAAAATGGGACACAGAGACAGAGGACCTTTACATCATCTGCCCCATTGATCGCAAGGTCTGAAAGGGGAACTAAAATGCTCAGCTGATCATTGACCTTAAAAGGTAAAATATTATTTTCTAAAGACATGTCTAATATGTCAGAATACAGAATTCCCCGTTTGTACACTCGTATTGTTTTTAAAAGTGTTTTGTCAATGTCAGGCGTCAGGCAGAGAAAACAAAAAGCCCAGGTCATTAAACATGGCGTTCTGTCAGCTCATTAAAGTCAGGATTACTTCCAACAAAAAAAAAATAAAAAAAATTCTTGCAGCTGCTGTCCGTTTTACGCACTTCCGGTCAGTGTCAGACCAGTGCAATCGTCTCGTTAACCTGGATAACCTCGTATGTTCTTTGTCTCAAGTCCGAAAAGTATTTTCAGATCTCTGTCAGGATGGTATACCCCCCTCTCAACCAAGCCCCAGGGTACATCTACAGCGTTCGAAATGAAACTTTTACAAATAGAGAGTTAGGTGGAAAAGCTTTGAATGGGAACGCGACATAGAGGCGGCCTCATCGGGTGGCGAGTGAAGCGACCGCCCCAGGCGAGACCAGTCGTTATAGAATGCCTCAAAACTGACCTATAACGTCACAAACTGAGGGCAGTTTAAACTCAGGGGCATCTACAGCGTTTGAAATAAAGCTTTAAAAAAATATAGAGTTAGGTGGAAAAACTTTCCCTTCAAAACACTGAAAACAATACAGCCGTTGTCTCGATATGAACAGGAAATGTATTGTTGGATAGTTAATTTTGTCAATAAACGTCTCTATAATTAATGTATGTTTAATACTCAAGGATGGATTAGCAACTTCCATGAAGATGCAACCTATTGTTATCTATCAAATAAAAGAGACACCCATCGCGCTTTGTACGCATGTCGCTAAAAGCGGGGGCCTTAGCAGTGCGCTAGCCCTGAGCGATTGACATATCACGGCCATCAATATTTGTACGATGGGCTGAAAATTATATTTCTAATTATATTATTATAAGAATTTCTTATCCCGCATCCCTCCCTCCTAATGCGAGGGCCCTGGGGCTAGGCCAATAGTTATAGAGAGCCTTAACACCGACCTGCAACGTCACAAGCTGTGGGCAGTTTAGACCAATATCTCGTTGCCACGTCATACAGAGCCGTGACGTCGCTACCAGCTACAGGTCTAAACTGCCCACAGCTTGTGACGTTACAGGTCAGTGTTGAGGCCTTCTATAATTATTGGTCTCGCCTGGGGCGGTCGCTTCACTCGCCACCCTACAAGGCCGCCTCTTTGTCGCATCCCTATTCAAAGTACGTGCCCTAAAGTTTGAGAAAGGCCCCAATTAGTAAGAGCATGAAAAGTAGCGGTTCTATGTTAGGATAAGTAAATAACCATTTTGAAAAAGTTTATTTCATATTTGTATTTAGACCTAGAGGCGGGTAAAGCGTCTGGCTTCCGAAGCGGGGGTCGCTGGTTTGAATCCTGGTGAAGACTGGGAATTTTAATTTCGGGATCTTTGGGCGCCTCTGAGTCCACCCAGCTCTAATGGGTAACTGACATTAGTTGGGGAAAAGTAAAGGTGGTTGGTCGTTGTGCTGGCCACATGACACCCTCGTTAATCGTAGGCCACTAAAACAGATGATCTTTACATCATCTGCCCTATAGACCACAAGGTCTGAAAGGGGAACTTTACTTTTTTAAAATGTATACCTACATAGCAACGAAGCCTCGTTAATAGGCCTTTAACTAGTGAAACATTATCCAAACAAATAAGTGGACCTTATGATTTATCCAAACAAATAAGTGGACCTCAAACAAATATGTAGACTTTATACAAACAAATAAGTGGACCTTATTCAAACAAATAAGTGGACTTTATACAAACAAATAAGTGGACTTTATACAAACAAATAAGTGGACCTTATTCAAACAAATAAGTGGACTTTATACAAACAAATAAGTGGACTTTATACAAACAAATAAGTGGACCTTATTCAAACAAATAAGTGGACTTTATACAAACAAATAAGTGGACTTTATACAAACAAATAAGTGGACCTTATTCAAACAAATAAGTGGACTTTATACAAACAAATAAGTGGACCTTATCCAAACAAATAAGTGGACCTTATCCAAACAAATAAGTGGACCTTATCCAAACAAATAAGTGGACCTTATCCAAACAAATAAGTGGACCTTATCCAAACAAATAAGTGGACCTTATCCAAACAAATAAGTGGACCTTATCCAAAAAATAAGTGGAAATTATCCAAACAAATAAGTGGACCTTATCCAAACAAATAAGTGGACCTTATCCAAACAAATAAGTGGACCTTATCCAAACAAATAAGTGGACCTTATCCAAACAAATAAGTGGACCTTATCCAAACAAATAGGTGGACCTTATCCAAACAAATAGGTGGACCTTGTCCAAACAAATAGGTTGACTCTAGAACATTTGACGTCGAAAAAAGGGTTTAAAGAGTTCACAGTTTAAAGATTCAAGATGTCTGAAACATTTATTTTAACATAAACTTCCAACCTGTGGTCTGCGATGTTAATAAACTTCAAGATATTCAGTGTCTACATTTTCGATTCCTCCTTCGCGCTGTAGTCACTCAGTAACATTCCCTCACTGTCAATACAGCACTGTCGACTACCAACTAACTGTCAAGAAGTCAAGTCTGTCAAGCATGCAACGCCATCTTCCCGCGCCCCCACCAAATCCAATCAAACACTGAACCCGAGATCGTCTGATATTTTCCTTCCCAGGAAAAAAAAAAAAAGTTGGGGAGCTAAAATTAGTAACAGAATGAGGAAAAGATAACTCTAATTACCAACGTCGCCTATTGACGTCACAGCGACCAAGAAAATGGAGTCAACCATCAATGTCGTCCTAATCAGTATCTTCCAGATCCTTCAAATCCATCACGAATCAGCTATAAAGGGGGCGCCAAGCCGCCCTCGCCTGGGCACTCAGAAAAAAAAAAGCCAACAGAATGAAATATATCCAAAAATTTGCGAAAAGCACAGAACAACACACTCGAACTCACAAAGGTTGTCGCGCGGTTTTCATATCGCCGCCATCACACTGGATTGTTGGCTCTATTCGAAATGAAAGTAGCAGCAGTGAAAGTAGCTGCATTGAAGCTGTGTATTTTATGGGTTTTTTTCCCCACTATTCATCTAAGTTTTTTTTTTTTTTTTAAATTCCGTCCACACTCTCTCTTCGATGTTTATTTTTGTGTTCCGGCAACAGGTGAGAAATGAGTGTATCGTTTACATCTGAAAACAACGAGCTCTAGAGCAGCGTCGAAGCGAACACTATTACTAGTAGTAAAAACTGATTTTTTTTTTTTGCAAGCCTAATTATTTGATAATTAGTATAATTATAATTCATTGAGAAACAGTGAGTTTACGTTGGTTTGTAATAACAACGACAATACAAAGGTGATTAGTCTTGAATTCATTATGCGTATAGTGATGGCGTATAGAGAAAAAAGGTGGTAACATTGTAGACTGCTATAGAGAGGCGGAAAAGGTCGACACTGGATGTTAGCTTGTAGCGAGTAACTACATAGTGGCCGGCCAGTGTGCTTTCTGATACGTGAGAAATATGCGGGGGGGGGGGAGGGCGGGAGGAGGGAGTTGAGTGGTGAGGAGGTTGGGTGGTTGCAGGAGTGAAGGAGAGATTGAGAGAGTGAGAACTAAAG
>NC_074726.1:26057824-26112824 GCF_947242115.1 Biomphalaria glabrata | reverse complement strand
AAGTGTCTACGTCTCGCAGCCTTGCTATTATTCAAGATTTCATTACATGTAGTATAAATGGTAGAAGAATCAATGAATGAAGCTTAACCACCAGGACGCGGTTGTAGATTCAAAGATGCTAAGAGCTAAGTCTTGTAGTCACCACCAAGTTTCATTTGACTAATTGAGGACTAAATTGGGAAACAGGGGCGAGAATCTCGCTTTACATCCTTCTAAGGGTAAAAAAAAAATAGCCCATTTTTGGTAACGGTAAGGTTTGGCTCCAAAATAGTACAAATAAAAAGAAAGGTAATATATTAGGTCATGATGTCAGATGTCACTTGGGCCATGAAAAGGTTTGGGCGAGTTTAATTTTTTTTCTTTTTTAGTTCTTTTGTGATTTACATATTTAACTCTTTCTCTCCGTAATTATTTACCACATTCTAGTGGAATCAACGTTGGTATCGTCAGTTGGTGAATAAAGAGTGAAGAAAAAGTGCAAGAATCTCAGATTGTGTTAATCACAACATAGCACATTCTGTCCGTCTGTCTGTCTGGTAAAATGTTAATACATATTTTTTTCTTCCGCACCCATTCCTTGATCAAGTTGAAACTTTGCACTATTCTTTGATACCGTAGACAATATACTAGCAAATGTTAACCAATGTCAATGAATTACTTGTAAATAATTATTGTGTATGATACAAACTTGGGAATTTAATCCTCAAGTATTCAAAGATATGGATACACATGTATCAATTAACAAATAAACTATTTAGTCAATTAACTATGGGTAATTAATTAATAGTTTCAACTTTCAACTGTTTTATATATATATTGAGATATTGTCGTAAGTACGGAGTTTTTTTTTTCTTGAGATAAACTTTGTTCTCTTTTTTTTAATATGGAGTTATTTAGACTAAGACAAAGTAACCATGGCAACTAAATTAGTTTCTTTGTTTATAAAATTAAAATCAATATCACAAGTTTGTTGGTGTGTATTTGTCTGATACTTTGTGAATCTGTTTGTTATTGACTAAAGATTGTATGGCTAGGTACTGCCAGCGTAACGGTCGTTTAGTTATGGTCAATCACTAAGGTAAAGATTAAGGAACATTCCTTGTCCCATATGCTAGGACAAATTTGTACAAATACTCCTTCTTCCCTAGTGCTATTAGAGCATGGAATGGGTTGCCTGAGCCAGCCAGGAAAACCAGTGACTTGGCAGAATTTATGTCATTGGTTAATATGTATGACTAGGTGCATGACGCGTAGGACGTAATCATCTTCTTTTTTGAAATAACGTCTATATTTTATAAGATAAGATAAGGTTAATTACAAAGAGCCATATTGCTGACAAAAAAAAGTTTTTTTAAACCCAGATTCTCTCTAACTGCCTATTATTACTATACAGCTACACAAAAACTTAAGGATAGTCCAATTAGTAAAGCATATGATTATTAAACTTATCATGTAGAGCAGGGCCTGTTTTAGGTACTTGGTGGCCATAGGCGAAGTGGAAAGGGTGGTCCGAAATGAAATAGAAAAACAAAAAAATTACATTTCGACATTTCACCAAACGGAAGAATCAAAAGTATTCTAACATCTGTAGTTTAACAATAAGATACGAAAATTCGTGAATTAACATTAAATCCAACAGAGACCAAGAACTATGTTAGTAGACACTGAGCCATAGGGTTCTGATATGTTTGAGATTTGTTCCATGTTTCGCGGCTTCGGAGACCCTGTCAGCGGGTGCCTAGTTTTCCTATGCCTACGCCCGCCCTGTCTAGAGGCTCGAGGTCAAAGACAGAATCTTTATTCAAGATCTCATGGCGCTGTGAGTGTCCCTTCTGAATTGTAATGCTCACGCAATGTCTGCTTTAAGCTTCAATATGCCCATCCAACGTAGCGATGAGACATTACTGTGGCAAATAATATATTCAACGAAAGAGGCAACTCACGGACCACCTCACAATGTTTAGAGGCTTTGAAGTCCTAAAGATTTCATGTATCTTGATTTTATGAACCAAAAGTTGAGAAATGATTTTGCAGTGGAATGGGTTCCCAAGCCAGGAGTATAGGAATCGAATCCCTTCTGATGGCCGATTTATCGTGGGTAATCGATCCAAAAGAAAGATCTGGTCAAGTGGAATGCCAAATGATTGCCATTTCATATTGATGAAAAGAGCCGGAGAAAGAGAAAGAGAGAGAGACAAAGAGAGAGAGAGTGATAAATAGAGATCGCGACAGATAGAGAGAGACATAAAGAGAGAGAGAGACCGATAGATAGAGACATATATAAATAGATGGAGAGACATATAGAGAGATACAGATAGAGAGACAGACAGAGAGAGAGACAGATAAAGAGAGACAGATAGAGTGAGAAAATAGAAAAAAATAAAAGAGTGAGAGATAGACTAAGACTATTTTCTATAAATAGAAAAGTGTAAATAAAGAGATTTAGAAAGAAAGAGATACAGAAAGAGAGAAAGAGAGAGAGAGAGAGAGAGAGAAGGAAAGAAAAAGAAAGAAGAGATGAAACTATGAAAACATTAGAACAATTACAACGGAACAGAATACAAGAAAAGATAGAAAAGACAATATAGAGGCAATTAAGGATAGAGAGAAAGAGACAGAGAGAGAGACCGGTTGGACTGAGTGAGTGTTGTTCCAGTCCTATTCCTACAGTGAGATCTCAAGACAATGTCCAGTCAATGAAAGGTTGAGAGAAGATGGCCTGAAATCATCACCGGCTATTACAAAGCCATCGGACACTTTTCTCGTACAGAGAGTGGAAGAGAGACAAAGTGATACAAAGAAAGACACAGAGAGAGAGAGAGAGAGAGAATTAGAGAGAACGAGAGAGTAAGAATCGAGGACTACTAAAACAAAAGAAATAGAGCGATTAAAAAAAAGAGAAATAGCGAAAAGAAATGAAAGAGAAGTTAAAAAACAAAGGAACAAGAGAGAGAAAGAGAGAGTGAGCAAGAAAGTAAGAAAGAACGAGAGATCATGAAAAAGAGAGAAAGAGTGAAAGACATAGAAAAAGAAAGAAAATAAGAAATAGTAAAGAAAGAATGAAGGCATTAGAGAGAAAAGGAGAGAAAGACAGAAGGAATTTAAAAAATTACATACGTGTGTTAAGGAAATAGAGCGAGAGAGAGAAAGAGAGAGAGAGAGAGAGAGGGAGAGAGGGAGAGAGAGAAGAAGAAGAGGATAAGACTAAAAAAAATGGGAAGAGGGGGGGAATCTACTTGGAACTGATGACATTCCAGCATACAACAGAGGCTGCATGCCAGTGTTGGTCATTTGTGGCAACAGAACAGCTGGACAATAAGAAACCGAGCACACATTTGTCGACAGTGGAGATATTCCGTTTGGTGCGAGGTGTGGGTGGGTGGGAGGGGGGTTGCGTTGTATGGGGGGTTGGGGATGTGACAAGGGAGCTGTGTGTTGATATCGTTCAACAGAGAGAGAGAACCGAGTATGGTCAGGGGTGTGGGCGACGGAGGGGTGCCCGAGCTGTGTGGCGGCTGTAGGGAGAAAATCGGGGCTCACAACAGATGCCGCTGTCGTAGGGAGAAGAGAAAAGGGGGGGGGGGTAGGCAAAAGTGGGGGAGATGGGGGGGGCGCGGGACACAGCGCTGTAACGCTGGCACTGCCCAGGAGAGCCGTGATGACGTAACTGCACGGCACGAGGTAAGAGCAGATAGGTGTGCGGGGGGGGGGGGGGAGTCATACGTGTGTCACAGAACTGGAGGGCGGGTTGGGGTGGAGGGTGGATACAAAAAATAAGATTGTGGAAAAAGGGGGGGGGGAGTGAAAGCGTGAAATAGGTTTGTCACAAAGTGGTCTCAAACAAAAGGGGGAGGAGCTACGGTGGTGAGAATGGGGGTGGGGGTGAAAAGGGGGGGGGGTTAATTTATTGGTAATTGTATCGATTGCTGTTCTTAAGGACATTCGAGGCTTGTGCAAGTCTGTGTACTGGAGTGAGCCTCAAAGCTTTCTGACTAAGAGCCCCTATCCACTTTGTCATAGCAGGAAATTTTTTTTCCAAAATTTAAAATGTTGAGTCATCTTTTACACCCGATAGAGATAAGGATCAACGCCGTCATGGTTTCTGACTGAGTAAGCACTGTGGGCGGATGGTTGCCTAAGGATCACCGAATCCTGATAACTCTATAGGGCTCATTCCACAAGGTTGATTTGGAAACTTATCAGCCTCACAGTTTCGAAGATTTTTTTTTTCAGTAGAAGTGATTACATTGCCATGTATTATAAGACAAAAAACGAAAGTACCTGGTTTACACAACGATTAAGGTTAACATTGATCAGAAATTGTTCAAACTTGACGGTCATTTGGTTGTCTATTGTCCTCTGTTGTAGACACACGTACCTATACACACTAAAGAAGTCCTTGATATTGGGATTCTTTCGAAAGGAACTGACTTTTGTTTCTATGGTTGCCCGAAAATTCCGAGAAACATAATGCTGAATGTTTTTGTTGGTGCGTTTACCAGTTGACAAGTCGTGTGTCATGCGCCATTGTATACAGGCTGAAAGGTCCAAAGGAACTTTATTATTTATTACTATGACCGCCTTTTTTTTTCAAAATTATTAGTAGAGAAACCTCCACAAGTTGACAGACCGACACCGGTTTCCAGATGTTAACTTGTCATCAAACTAAGATTGAGGCTAAACAGCATTGCAGTGAGCTCATGAGGAATTTAGTGGACTAGATCTAAGTTGATTATGATTTCTAAAGCTTAAATTAGGATGTATTTTATGTATGTTCTCGGGTAGTTACCTATTTTGAAAGACTGCATCCTCAGGAGTCTTCGTCACCTTGTCTAGTAGCCTCTTTGTGATATATATACGATCAAAAATACGGGGGAAAAAAATGTGTTTAATTGTGTGTATATATATGTGTCTTTAGTATGTGTGTACGGTCATGCATCATGCATGTATTAATGTGTAAGTATTGGTGTGCATTTACTTTTATTCTCGTTAGTTATCTATTAGTTGTTGATATGCTAATCCTTGTATCATATTTCTGACTCTGATAGTTTCAATATTTATTTAGTATATTTTTGTTTTTAAATTATAATTTGTTATTATTATAATTGTGTACAGTAAGGGAGTGAACACATGGAGGCGATGCCTGGTAATGAATTTTTGTTTTTTCAATTTGCCGTTGTGTAAGATTTATCATCATCAACGTTGGAGAGGCCGTGGAGCTTTATTTGTTCTTGGACATTATTTAAAAAAAAGAATTACTCACAGATTCTATATTTTATCTTTTCAGTCTGTGGTGATTCTAACAGAACTCAAGGACCTAAGGTGTGAACTGGTGGAGGGTAGTTGTCCCTGGATTTCATTGGGGAAAAAATTATTACCAGATCAAAATTTTTTCCAAATATATATATATTTTTTTAAAAGGAAAAATTCTACATAAAGATCGAAATTAAGTCATGCTATTGGATTTCTTTAAACCATTTCTGTGTGCATACTTTATTTATTAATTACATTGGATTTATTGGCGAAGTATTAGAAGATGATAAAGAAGATAGAATGCACCTTGACAGAATGTTATTTAAAATCTGCATGCGGTACTCTTCCGCCCAATTACAGATAATGAAATCCAAAATAGTTTAATTAGGTAATTAATACCAATAATTTTTATAAGTCAATTAATTATTGGTAATTAATTATTTTGTTTGATATTGAATAAGGGAAATAACTTGTACATAGATCTTTTACAAATTTAATTACATGAATGATCCAAACTCATTGATGCGTTTATAGTTCAAATCCTAAACGTGTCAGGTTTTTGTCAGCAAATATTGTTACCTTTTTTTTAAATATGTCAAAATAAAAAAAAAAGCAAATTACACACTCAAAATGCTATGATCGTAGTCATAGGGGGTTTTGAGTTTAAACCCCCCTCCAGCGGGGTTGGAAACTAAAAAAATACCTCTTCAATATAAAAAAAAAAGCAAATTACACACTCAAAATGTTACGAGCGTAGCCAAGCCAAGGGGGTTTTGAGTTTAAACCCCCAATTCTCAAGAGGGCTTTTTTTAAAGTTAAAAACCCCTCCTGATGGTTTTGAGTTTAAATACCCCCATTCAGAGAGTTTTGAGGTTGAAAACTCTGTCTTCAATTTTATTCTAAAGCAAACTACAGTCACCAAATTCTACGAGCGTAGATAAGGGAGTTTTGAATTTAAAAAACATTTAATCCACAGATTTTTTAGTTTAAAACACCCCAAAAAATGATTTTGACGATAAAACTTCCATTTTAGATATAAAATCTAAAGCAAACTATAGTCACCTAATTCCATGAGCGTAGCCAAGAGAGGTTACAAATTTCTACCAGTGGCTGAGCTCCATTAATAAAGTGCAGTGAATAGTGATCTGTTGAAATTAAAAAAAAAACACTAAATGTGGCTTAAAAAAGATAAGCTAAGACGGATTTTAGGAATAAGTTATAGAGATCGGGTCTCAATCAAGGAAATCCTATGCCGGACTGGGAATCGACCTCTTAGTAAGGTTGTAACAGAGCATCGCATGAGGTTTGCGGGACATGTTCTACGACAAAATGAATTACGCATACAAAGAGTTGCGATGACATGAAGGCCTTTACGAGAAAAGCGCAAACAGGGACATCCTAGTACAACTTCACGCCACACTTTCATAGAGGTCCTCAGAGCAGGTTGGAAGAGGCTTTATACATTGCCAGTGACAGATTTTTGTGGAAGCAGCTTGCCGCCAAATGGGCCGAACTACGCTGGAGGATCAGCATATAAGGTTTTTGAAACAAAACTTTTTAATAGCAGGATAATGCACTGTAGATACCTCAGAAAATGCATTTTGTTGGCTTTCAATACCGGACATAGTGCTTGGCGCTGGCAAGGGCGGGGAGTCTATAATTTTTCCACTAACTCCAGGAAGAACCTATTCTAGGGTACAATAAACGTCTTCTGAAAGAATGAAGGGTCAGAATGTAATAAAGATTAATTATGAACACACACATACATATATATTTGCGGGGCGGGGGCTAAAAAAATCCCCCCCACCCCCGAAAAAAATCCTGGCTACGCCCATGGTTCATCTAGTCTTGTACCTTAGCTCAATATTTTTAAAGCCTTTCAGGCATCTGTGTCAATAGGAACAATTGTCGCAATGGGAGCCACAAAATAAATGTTAGGCCTCTCTTACTACTAAGGCCACCTCTGCCCTAGCCTTCAGAGTTTATTATACTTTTTTGACCGCAGCCTACTTCTGCACGATTTCTGTAATATTGTTCTAACAAGCCAATGCAATCTGTCAACATAAATCTCAATTCTAAATGAATTTTATTGTCAAAACAAACAATTTGAAACACGCCGTCCCATTGGATTTCATCTCAAGGAAGCACGAGCTGAGCGCGTGCATTAAGACGTCACATCTTCGGCTTTCAAAGCGAGGTGACAAGTGTTTGTCTTTCGTTGCAACTAATTGACAGGACTGACTGATTGACAAAATTCGTGAAATGATAAGTGTTGTCGCCGTTTGTAAATCTCGTTATGATTAAGAGGATAAACAAATGTAGTCACCTCCCTTTCAAATGTGTGTCAAAACAGAGGAGCATTTTTTTTTTAACGGACTCACTAGAAAAGTAGGTCTCTGTGGAGACAATAGTGAACAAATCAAAGGGAAACTCCGAGGGTTTGGACAATTTTTGATATAATATGTGTTTTGATTTACAGAGAATGAAGATATTCTTCTTTTTTTTTTATTTGAAATAATAACTTAGTAATTGATGTTTTTTTCTGACGTAATTTTACTGCGCATCCAAAACGGTCAGACTTTCACCGGGTTTCTATGTGACGCCACACTAACCTACTAATTTAATCTATTGACTTATTGTATAACGGGAGACCATACAGTAAAATTTACATTCTCGTAAAAGAAATTTATCTTTGTCTTTGCAGTTAAATCTAGATCTTGTAAGCAAAGAAAATGCTTGACTAACCACGGCAGTGTGTATTTTGCGCCTGACCAATAAACACACAACAAACACTATCGCTTGGTTGTCTTGTCATGACTGACTACACGTAGTCTAGACTAGCCTTTCACTGACCAGTTTATTAGAATCTGTCAGACACACGATCTATTTACTTTTTGGGACAGGGAGGGGTGTAGATGAACACGTTACTTTTTTTCTCGAGTTGTTTATCCTTATGCTTTTAGATCTCTCTTTTAGCCTAACAGCTACTGTAAGAATGAAGCGATACGATTGGTTAAATCTTTCAGTATTATTAAGGGAAGTGACGTTTGCCTAAGCTAAAAACAAAATCTCAAGGAACCCCGTTTTTTTTTTTTTTTTAATTTTAGATGTCAAGAATTTACTGTCTAATTTATTAAATATAAATCTTTCTAAGCATTTAAATAAAAAATGGTAAAATGTTTACTATCACAACTTTTTACGCAGAATTTAAATATGTCAAGAACTCAAATTTGAAAACAACAACAACACCGGAGTTTCCCTTGAAGGGAGTCTCTTAACATTGCAGGAGAGCTAAAGAAATTTTGATAAGATTTGTATATACAGGCCAGAAGAAGTGTCAAGTGTGCGAATATACTAAGTCTCAAAACAGACAGAGCTTCAGACTGACAGAGACTCAAAACAGACAGAGCTTCAGATTGACAGAGTCTCAAAACAGACAGAGCTTCAGACTGACAGAGACTCAAAACAGACAGAGCTTCAGATTGACAGAGTCTCAAAACAGACAGAGCTTCAGACTGACAGAGACTCAAAACAGACAGAGCTTCAGACTGACAGAGACTCAAAACAGACAGAGCTTCAGGCTGACAGAGACTCAAAACAGACAGAGCTTCAGATTGACAGAGTCTCAAAACAGACAGAGCTTCAGGCTGACAGAGACTCAAAACAGACAGAGCTTCAGACTGACAGAGTCTCAAAACAGACAGAGCTTCAGACTGACAGAGCCTCAAAACAGACAGAGCTTCAGACTGACAGAGCCTAAAACAGACAGAGCTTCAGACTGACAGAGCCTCAAAACAGACAGGGCTTCAGACTGACAGAGCCTCAAAACAGACAGAGCTTCAGACTGACAGAGCCTCAAAACAGACAGAGCTTCAGACTGACAGAGCCTCAAAACAGACAGAGCTTCAGGCTGACAGAGCCTCAAAACAGACAGAGCTTCAGGCTGACAGAGCCTCAAAACAGACAGAGCTTCAGACTGACAGAGCCTCAAAACAGACAGTGCTTCAGACTGACAGAGCCTCAAAACTGACGGAAATTCAAAGACGAAGCAGCCTCGAGATTTCGTCCCGCCCCCACCCTCCCCCGCAATCACTTTCTCCCTTTTTCCTTTCTTTTCACACCATGCAAGTGTAGGGGGTGCATGCAGGGGCGGATTTAAGTATGCGAAGGTAATTAGATCCTGCTCTGCATGCGAAAACTTAGAAAACTACCATCCACAAGTTCATTCGGTTCGTACATCAAATATGCAGATCATCTGAGGGTCATCTGAATAGTTCCAGACATCGACGTCAGATATAGACTTAACAAAACAAGACATTTACGTTCGTTGACCTTAGTTTGATACAAGTAAGCTCAGCTCAGAGCTAATTAGACATTTCAGCTTCCCTTTCATCCATTTGCCTACCCTTGTTTTACTCCTTTAAATATAATTAAAAAACAAAACAAAAAAAAGGCAAACCCAGTAACTGGTAATTAGGATAATGACTTCTATTCGATATACAAGCATTGTCATTGTAGAGGTATGTAGTTTATACGTATAGACATTGATTAAAGTTTGTCTTAAAAAAAAATAGAGCAATGAGATATATAACATACGAGTTTTTTTTTTGTGATAATTGTTCGTATCTAAGTAACCCCTAACAAGCCTAAGGAGCCAAGTCAAGCCAAAGACAAGCAAGAATAGAACCCAGACAATTACAAATATTTCATTTAAAAAAAAAAAAACAACCAACACACGCCCTTTGGCAGACTACCCGCATGACGAATGGAACAGCGGACGCTTGTAATACCTGTTGGTTGAATACGTTTCAGGTGTTCCTTCAGATTTGAAGATAATAGACCTTAGCCAAACCTCAGGCAGGATAACAGGGAATGGCGGAGGGCAGGATTCGAACTCGGGACCATTGAGAACACGCAACGACACTTCAGAGCGTATATCACACGGCCAGGCAGATATTCAGAATATCTGGAGGACATCAGGATAGACCGACACTTTGACATACCTGCACGATGCCAGGAATGACCGATGCATTGTTTTACTTTCAAGACGTTAGAAATGACCGACACATTGTTATATCCTGCAGGACGTCAGGTATAATCGATTCTATAATATATGCCTGTAGGACGTCGGGAATGATAGATATCTTGTTATACCTGCAGGACGTCGGGAATGATGGATACCTTGTTATACCTGCAGAACGTCAGGAATGATGGATACCTTGTTATATCTGCAGGACGTCAGGAATGATGGATACCTTGTTATACCTACAGGACGTCAGGAATGATGGATACCTTGTTATACCTGAAGGACGTCAGGAATGATGGATACCTTGTTATACCTGAAGGACGTCAGGAATGATGGATACCTTGTTATACCTGAAGGACGTCAGGAATGATGGATACCTTGTTATACCTGCAGGACGCCAGGAATGATGGATACCTTGTTATACCTGAAGGACGTCAGGAATGATGGATACCTTGTTATACCTGCAGGACGCCAGGAATGATGGATACCTTGTTATACCTGCAGGACGCCAGGAATGATGGATACCTTGTTATACCTGAAGGACGTCAGGAATGATGGATACCTTGTTATACCTGCAGGACGCCAGGAATGATGGATACCTTGTTATACCTGCAGGACGTCAGGAATGATGGATACCTTGTTATACCTGAAGGACGTAGGGAATGATGGATACCTTGTTATACCTGCAGGACGTCAGGAATGATGGATATATTGTTATTCATGCAGGACGTTTGCTTGCTTTTAAGGTTTTGGACGTTCCCTTGCCCAAACGTCCTACAGGACACGGCCGCGTACTTACACAGTAAATCACATACTAAGCGACCAAGTAGCTACCTTGGATTCAAACTCTAGTCGGCGTCACAATAGTCTGAAAATCGGTCAGACAGATATTCTTATCATAATTACATGCCAATCCTTTTTTTTTTTAAACTGTGAGAATTTTGTTTTTATTTCATAAATGGTATTAATTATTTATTTTTGTTTAAATTTTATAGCTGTTGACAAACAAGAATTTTTTGTGTGAGCTTTCATGACCGTCCAATCAAATGTTAGCGCGTGCCGTAAGAGTGCCTTAAGAGTTGTTAAAAGTCTGACAAGAAAAAACTCAAAGTGATGAGTTTTAAGACCATGACTATGTGCTGACGTTTGTGACGTCACTGAGAGAGATAGAAAAAATTATTAATGTGGTTATTCCTTCACAAAACACACACACGTCGTGATGGCCACATGACACCCTCGTTAACCGTTGGCCACAGAAACAGATGACCTTTACATCATCTGCCTCATAGATCTTAAGGTCTGTACTTTTTAGAGAGATAAAGCAGAATCCGCATAAAAAGTTTCACATCATTTTAATCTGTCTTCTTAAATGTCGCCACATAGATAGTATCGGTATTATGGAATGTATATGTGTGTCACTGATCTAACCTTGAAGAAAGAAGGGCGGATGTTTTGGTTGTGTAGGGTGAAGACTTTCCGATGAAACCACGAGACAGTATGTCATAATTTAAGTTCATAAATAGTAGTGTGAAAGTTTGGATGATTCAGAAGAGAAATGAACCAACGAGAATCAAAGATTCGATCTCATGGGCCCAACATCCTCGTAGAGAGAAGAACGAGAACATTCCGAACTAAGCTAGTTCCAAGGTTTCGCAATATCCTATAAGGAAAACAATGTCGTTCTGCAACTGAGAGGAGCCAACAATGACCAAAAAGGAATCAACGAGGAGACATGAAGGAACCATTAAAGAACCATCAAGGAGCCAACAAGGTGCCAACAAGGTGCCAACAAGGAGCCAAAAAGGTGCCAACAAGGAGCCAAAAAGGAGCAAACAAAGAGCCAACAAAGTGCCTGCAAGGAGCCAACAAGGAGCCAACAAGGTGCCAACAAGGAGCCAAAAAGGAGCAAACAAGGAGCCAACAAAGTGCCTGCAAGGAGCCAACAAGGAGCCAACAAGGAGTCAAAAAGGAGCAAACAAGGAGCCAACAAAGTGCCTGCAAGGAGCCAACAAGGAGCCAACAAGGAGTCAAAAAGGAGCAAACAAGGAGCCAACAAAGTGCCTGCAAGGAGCCAACAAGGTGCCAACAAGGAGCCAAAAAGGAGCCAACAAGGAGCCAAAAAGGAGCAAACAAGGAGCCAACAAAGTGCCTGCAAGGAGCAAAAAAGGAGCAAACAAGGAGCCAACAAGGAGCCGAAAAGATGCCAACAAAGTGTTTGCAAGGAGCCAATAAGGAGCAAACAAGGAGCCAACAAGGAGCCAAAAAGGAGGAATGACTATGTACTTGTTAGACTGATTTATCGCCAATCACATATGCAACTAAAATAGAGCTCTCCTTGCTGTTGGATCTTCAGTTTCTCTTAAGTCAAAAGTCAAACTACCTGCAAGTTGCTCTAAAATGAGGTTCTGGCGCCACACTACAAAGTTTGCTTTTACTAAGCAGAGCCGAGTCTCACGGGGTGTGGTGATCAGCGAAGGGAGATAATATGACCCTGCTGATACTGACCTGTTGTTGGCATTTCCCAAAAGAGTTTAAAGAGGAAAAAAAAACACATAAAGAAATCATGAAAAATTCTAGCTAGCGTTTTTTTTTTCTTCTTTCCAGAAAGTGTCACGTGACTCGCGTGAATGTGTAGGAATGTGTTCGCGTGCGTTTGAGTGAGCTTTCTTTTTTTTCAAACCATATATAAGATATTTAAGAATTAACCTAACTCAGTGGTTCTTAAATTGTAGTTCGCGGATTCCCACGGTTTCTCCCGACGGCCGTACGGGGTCCGACGAAAAATGAAACTTGTATACAATTAAAATAATTTCTTCGCTTAATGCCAGTTTATCCGATCGGATAATTTAAATAATAATAATCAACTCGCTGTTTAATATGTCTATTACGAATTATTCTCTGACAATCAAAGCGAAAGATTTGAAAACATTTTTCCCTTGGATCTTCACGACTAGGTATTAAGCCCTTTTGGACGTGGACAAACTCAGATCCCAATCACAGATTTATTAACTCTTTCCCTCCGTAATTATTGTTCCACTTTCAGACGGAATTCTTCATTTTGCTCATTAGTATTTCACTATCATATTATGATTAAGCTTCAATAGCTTTGTTTTGTTGTGATCAGAAAATGTTTTATTTGGTCTAGGATTAAAATGCAATGCATACTCCTTCTATATAACATAAAGGAAAATTTTTTTTTAAATTAAATATTAATTTAATTTCATGAGGTCAAATCAACGATGGTATCGTCGATTAGGAGAGAAAGAGTTAATCCATTCAAATACAAGAGCAGATGATTTATATATATATATATATATATATATATATATATATATATATATATATATATATATATATATATATATCAAACGAGGAACGTAAACGCAAGTTTCGACTAAGAAGACCACAAATTCTGGTTTTAAAAACTAATCTTAATTTTAAATCCTTCGTTATAGATCATTGAACTATAGTCGAAATGTAGAGTGGTCTCCCGTCTTCTGGTTTGGTATAACATGGATTCTTTCCCGTAACGAACCACATCACAAATAAAAGAAACCCACTGGAAATTTGTGCTCGTGGAGATTTAGGGTTGATACTTACAAACATTTACCAGGACATGATCTAAATACACTCCTAAAATCACATCACGTTTATCCAAGTCATTTTCGTTTTAAATTTTATTTTAAAGAAGTTATAATTTTAATTAGAACTCCTTCAACAAAATATTGTTATTTGTTTGTGTTTCTCTGTTTCTGTGTGTTTTATTTTACATTTGTGATTTATATACTATGCAATTATGTGGATTTTTCCTTTTTCACTAGTGCCACTAGAAAATGGAATGGGTTGCTTGAATCAGCCAGGAAAACTAACGAGTTTAAGTCATTGATGAGCATTCGTGACTAGGTAAAATGCGTAGAACGTAATTATTATTATTATTATTATTATTTGAAGTAACGTCTGTAATATATAAGATATAAAGGGTCCGTGTAAAAATGTTGACTATTTAAAGGGGTCACCGGGTCAACAATACATTTGAGAACCTCTGTCCTGACATACCGCTACACTGTCAGAGGAAGACACCATCTTGAATGCTAGAGGGAGGGGAAAACGGGCAAGGGGTTGAAACGTGACGACACAAGAGTATTCGGTGAGGTGAGAGGTGGGGACATACATGAAGAGAAAATGGAGAATAGAGAGAGAGGGGTGGGTGAGATACATGGAGAGAAAAGGGAGAATAGAGAGAGAGAGAGGTGGATGAGATACAGAAGAGAAAAGGGAGAATAGAGAGAGAGAGGTGGAGGAGATACAGAAGAGAAAAGGGAGAATAGAGAGAGAGAGGTGGATGAGATACATAGAGAGAAAAGGGAGAATAGAGAGAGAGAGAGGTGGGTGAGATACATAGAGAGAAAAGGGAGAATAGAGAGAGAGAGAGGTGGGTGAGATACATAGAGAGAAAAGGGAGAATAGAGAGAGAGAGGTGGGTGAGATACATAGAGAGAAAATGGAAAAGAGAGAGAGAGGTGGAGGAGAGATGGGAGGTTACCAGGAAACACGGTAAGAATAGGTCAAAGATCAGAGACAAGATGACCCTGTAACGAGTCCAACATCAAAGGGCCAAGATGCTCTATTGTCCAGACTATTGATTGTTTTGGGGTGTGGGGGGGGGGTATTAGGGGAAAACAGATCAATCAGATACCTAACCAAGTGGGTCCTGTCTTGTTTTACCCGACTAGGCTCCTCGATGTCTTCGTAATACACAGTATACCAGGCAGGGCCGACCTTAATTAATTGGAGGGTCCTGTGCTAAGAGAATGTCGTAGTTCCAAGTAAACAATAAACAGCCAAAAAAAATAAAATAAAATTAGGCGATTTATTTCAAACCTTGTGACTCCAACAATAACACTGGGTGCAAGTTTCGCTATTTCTTCTCTATACAAACTCATTTTCAGTTCTGTGCGAGCCCCCCCCCCCCCACCCACCAAAAAAATAATAATTGGAGGCTTTAGGCTGCTGCCTAGTTTGCCTATGTCTAATGGAAGGAACAGGAATCTACAGTTCTATAAATGTCACTAATTTAAATATATAAAATAATAATAAAGACTTCCACGATAAACTAACCAATGACAAGGGCGCTATTTATAGCATAACGTTTGCCAACTAGACAGAGAGTAATTGAGCTAGAATTTCAATGGCAGTTAATGACAGTTTATCTTGGTATTAAATATTATTTATTTGCGTAAGTTAGTTACCTGTTCACACCCTGTAATATCGACACATTATATTCAAAGAAATAGTCCCGAACACTAATATTATCAGTTACATAAATCAACTGTGCAGTGTAGAAATCGTTAAAAATGTAAATGTATCTTCAAAAAAAAAAAAAAAGGCTAATTTAACACTTACCTTTGTTCTGCACACCGGATGCACCAATAAGCTTATTTGGATAGTTATATAAATGTTTAAATCATTCATTGTGTGAACTTAAGTTCTACATTGCCATTTTGATATGAAAGTTAGGTATGGTTTAATGGTATAATGATCTTAGATACCAGGACGTGATAGTTATAGGTATGTTGTTTTTTTTTTTTTGTGGTAAGAACAGTATTCGTTTGTTTTACATGTTTCTGATGTTTTTTTATATTTTTTTTTATTCGAAGATAATTACACCCTAGTTAGCCCAAACCTCTCGCACAACGGAGGGGTAGGCGATGGGTAGGGTTCTAGCCCTGGACCATCCCACCATCAAACGACAGTCCAGAGCGCAGACCAAACTACTAAGAACTGGTGGTGTTGGGTATTGGTTGACGAAGGGAAGCAAGTAGTGTGGTTTCTTTGAAACTAGACACTACCCAGAGAGTAAGGATAAAAAAAAATTGATCATGTGACATTTTTTAAAACTTTCTTTTTCTTTTTTTTTTCCCTAGTGAATAGTCCCAAATGACTTCCATGCTTCTAGTGGGCAATGAGAACATGGCTTCCGTCTTTCAGTCTGGAGTTAGTGGCAGAGACGAAGAAGAGAGTGTTAAAGAGAATGTCGTAAAATAGTGAATTAAGAGAAAGAGAGAATGTTAAAGAGAAAGAGATAAATAGTGTCGAAGAGGGAGAGAGAGAAAGAAAGAGAAACAGATGGAGAGAAAGAGAGAGTGAGAGAGAGAAAGAGAGCACAAAAAATAGAAAGGGAAAGAGATAAAGAGAGAGCAATAGAGTGTCCAAGAGGGAGAGAGAGAGAGAAAGAGAAAGAAAGAGAGAGAATGAGAGAGAGATAAAAAGAAAGAAAGAGAGAGAACGAGACAAAGCGGAAAGAGAGAGTGACTGTGCAAGAGGGAGAGAGAGAAAGAAAGAGAAAGAAAGAAAGAGAGAGAGGGAGCACAAAGAGAGAGAGAAAAGAGAGAGAAAAGAGAGAGAGATAAAGAGAGAGAGAAAGAGAGCAAAAAGAGAGAGAGAGAAAGATAGAGAGAAAGAGAGCAAAAAGAAAGAGAGAAAAGAGAAAGAGTGAAAGATGACAAAATAAGAGAAAGAGAGAGAGAAAAAAAAAAGAGATATAGAAAGAGATAAAGAAAGACATAGAGAGAGAGAAAGAGAGAGAGAGAGACAAAGAGAGGATACAAAAAAAAACAACCTCCTGTGTGCCTAAAGGAATGTAACACTTTGGAAATGAAATGTGAACAACAGAAAAGTTAGGGGGGTGGGGAGGTAGCACAAAAAGGAAAGAAGAGAATAGAGGGGCATAAAAGAACGGAGAAGTGGGGGGAGGGAGGGCTACATGTACAGAAAAAGGCAATCATGGTGGGTACTGTTAAAGCCAAACAGAAACGAAAGACCAGATCGATACGGTCCAAGTGTTTCGTCTGTCTACAGCAGACATCTATTTCATGATAGGCCAATACAAGTCATGTGTCTCTAGGTCCAGTTGTTTGGTGGGTTTTATTTAAACCACATTGAACTACACAATGCTGGTGATGAACGGGTGCTTTGCTGTGACCCAGGCTATTGGGGGGGGGGAACCTACAAATAGCTGCCCCCCCCACACACACTTTTCTAAGAAGAGCTATGTCATTTGAATACTAAGGGAGCCAGGGCGACTCTTTCTTTCCACCTTTCTTTAGGGACCCTCTGTTCTTTATTAGGGCTCTATGGCCGATTAGAAGGGTATAAATTCGATAAATTTGATGAAGTGTGTATTAGATTACAAGAAAGAGCACATCAATCTCAACTCCCAGTAGGGGTTTAGGGTAGCACCGAATGGCTAATGTTGAGGGCATACGACAGCAGTTACATGGCAACCTGTGTGGTAGAGGGTAGCACTGACTGGCTAATGTTTAGGGGATACGACAGCAGTTACATGGCAACCTGTGTGGTAGAGGGTAGCACTGACTGGCTAATGTTTAGGGCATACGACAGCAGTTACATGGCAACCTGTGTGGTAGAGGGTAGCACTGACTGGCTAATGTTTAGGGGATACGACAGCAGTTACATGGCAACCTGTGTGGTAGAGGGTAGCACTGACTGGCTAATGTTTAGGGGATACGACAGCAGTTACATGGCAATGTGTGTGGTACAGGGTAGCATTGAATGGCTAATGTTGAGGGCATACGACAGCAGTTACATGGCAATGTGTGTGGTATAGGGTAGCACTGAATGGCTAATGTTGAGGGCATACGACAGCAGTTACATGGCAATGTGTGTGGTAGAGGGTAGCACTGAATGGGTAATGTTGAGGGCATACGACAGCAGTTACATGGCAATGTGTGTGGTATAGGGTAGCACTGACTGGCAAATGTTTAGGGCATAGTGCAACATTTAAAATGATATGTGTGGTAGAGGGTAGCACTCAATGGCTAACGTCTGGGGCAAAGGGCAACAGGTACATGGCAATGTGTGTGGTATAGGGTCGCACTGAATGGCTAACGCCTTCAGGAAAGGGCGGCTTCTAAATTAAATTGTGATTTTTGCGATTTTTGCGCGGATTTATTTTTTTCTCCCAACTTGGTAAACACTACCATTTTTCGAAGACGCCCGTGTGATAGTAACTATGTCTACAAAATCGTTTTTTTTTTAACGAGCTACAATAAATCGTAACAAATGTTTACTTCCTGGGGTGTAACTGGAGTGGCAGATGCTGACTGGTAAAGCGCTTAGCTTCCGAACTGGGTTCGAATCCTGGTGGATCTTTAATTTCGGGATCTATGGGCGCCTCTGAGTCCGCCCAGCTCTAATGGGTGGCTGAGATTAGTTGGGGGAATAGTAAAGGCGGTTGGTCATTGTACTGGCCACATGACACCCTCGTTAACATTGGTCACAGTAATAGATGACATCTACATGATCTAACCGATAGATAGAAACATGAAGGTCATCCTAAAAAAAAAACTTCTTCGAAAGGCAAGCGGCTGAAAAAATTTTGTAATATATATTTTTTTACTTAGGCTAGGGCTTCATCTAAAGACAAGTTATCTAGGAGGCTCTCGTATCATCTCCCTTTTTTTTTTCTTTAATTTCCAACATTTCTCTCCCCCTTTGTTCAGAATGATATCAGGTTGTCTTCTCCTTGTCCGAAACGGACAAGTCATTTTGCGCGGGAAATAGCATTTCTGGTGTAGTTCCTACTTGACTACATCATCATCACCCTTCTCTTCTTTCTCCTTCTCTTCTTTCTCTTCTTCCTTTCATCATTTCAAACTTTTTTTTTCATTTCTATTTCTGTGTTTAGGTGTGAGTTATTATCAATTCAGCATATGAGACAGAAATAAGAGAGAGAGAGAGAGAGAGAGAGAGACAGTAAGAGAAAGAGAGAGAGAAAGAAAGATAGATAGGGTAAGAGAGTAATAGAGAGAGAGAGTAAGAGATTGAGACAGAGAGTAAGAGTAAGAGAGACAGAAAGAGAGAGAAAAAGTAAGAAAAAGGAGAGGGAGAAAAAGAGAGAAAAAAGAGAGAGGGAGAAAGAGAGAGAGAGAGGGGTTAAGAGAAAGAGAGAGAGAAAGAGAAAGAAAGAGAGAGAGAAAAAGAGAGAGAAAGAGAAAAAGGGTAAGGGAGAGTAAAAGAGAATAAGAAAGAGAGAGTAGAGAGATACTAAGAAAGAGAGAGTGACAGGCAGATTAAGAGATAGAGAGAGAGAGAGAGATAGTAAGAGAGAGTAAGAGAAAAAGAGAGAGAGAAAGAGAGAGAGAGAAAGAGAGAGAGAAAGAGAGAGAAAGAGAGAGAGAGAGAGAAAAGAATATAAAGAGACAGCAGGAGAGAGTGTATGACGAGAAATCACGCAATTTTCAGATAAAGCTTAACTTTAAGAAAGAGCGCCCCAGCTCCCTACTCCTTACTTCACCCGCCTCCAAATTGAGCCTCATTTTTAGCGGCGCCCATTTGGGAATATCCGCAAATATTTCTATGCTGCCCGTCCGACCATCTGTCTGTCTCGCTTTAAGCTTTAATAAAAACACACTTGAAAACGCTTTTAAAATTATAATTTCGCCATAGCATGTATTGTAATTGGAATGATTATTTGTGGACTTCTGTAAGCGAGCGCTTTCGCATTTTCGAAAGCGATAAGGGAAACTTTATGTAGTGACACATAGACCTATTTTAGTTGTTAAACTATTGATACAACAAGTTAAAAAAAAAAACACTTTTTAATAAGAACCTTTCTAATATTTAAAAAAAATTGCATCAAACATTTTGAAATCATAACTATACTCAATTGCGACTGTAAGGCAAATGCCGTTCAACATTTTGACAAGAGTCACATTTGCGCTTTTGGGGGATAGCACCGTTCATTCACTGCCTTAATTCTCAAAGCAAAGCAAAGCTTATCTCCAGTCAGTTAATTACATTTTCCATCTGGTATAAACTTTGTCACATGTAAATTATGAGTGAGTCTGGTGTGAATGTACACTTTGGTTTCTTATAGTTATAATGTTTTTTGTTTGGTGTAATGCACAAATTGTATGACAAATTTCCATACGGACAATAAAGATTTTTATTATTATATTATTATTATTATAAATAATAATTAATTACGACTATTTTATATAAACTAATTAGTTACTTTTTTAAATTGATTCATGTGTTGTCATCGACAATGAATATTTTTGCAAAGTTTCAACTTGATCCGAGAATGGGAAGTGAGAATAATAACGTGATCAACATTTTGACAAGACAGACAGACAGACAGACGGAGTTACAAAGCAGTCGGACAGTAGGCCTTCTGTACAACGGATAGTAGGAGAATGTATTACATCTTATAGGAAGATAATGAAATTGTTTAATCTCCGGTCTATACATCTATAATGTTTTGATATTTTTCTAGTTTATGTAATTAAAAAAATATTTTGTTTGTAGGTAGAACATCAATTTATGCTCCTCCCAAAAGCGTGCGCAATTCAGCATTTTATTGCTTACCATTCACTTCTTCAATTAGTATTTCTTTAATTAGTATATTTTTAAATTTTACAAAGAATTTGTTAAAGATAAAAAGAGTAGATAATTAAATTTTGAAGAAATTTACTTTAAAATTTAAAAAAAACAAAAACTACTTAAATATTCCGAAAAATATCAAGAAAGAAAATGTTATTTCGTATACCATTGTCTAACAAAAATTCCTCCAAGAACTGTCCACCTCACTGCCTCCTTAGACTTGTCTAAAGCAACAAAGTAAACTACTTTAGAGGACTATGGCTGGGGAAAAGTAAAGAAGGATGGCATCGTGCAAGTCACATGACACCTTCGTTAACATTAGGCCACAAAAGACAGATGACCTTCTCATCATCTGTCCTATAGATCGCAAGGTCTGAAAGGGAAACTTATTATTATTATTATTATTATTATTGTATATAGGCCCCTTATTTGAAATAACACATTTAATTTTTCAACGATGCAATTGATAAATCATGTCCACTGTTCCAAAGATGATAATACAAGATCAACTTAAAAAGATATGAAAAAATGTGTAAATAACAATTGTTAAAGAAATTAGAAAGTTGAACTTCATTCTGAAATACACGGCAACGCTAATGTGTTTCAAAAGACATTCGTTAACAGTTCAAATATGTGTAAACATGAATTCATCATCCTTCCGAATCAGAACAGTGCTATAGCAAGACACCGCAAGGGAAACAACCGTTGTATATGTTAGAACATTGCACTAAAGCTATTTACCCCCCTTTTAAAACAGCAATCGTCAAGTGAATTAAAGGATAATGATTTTATTTGCTGATAAACGATGTCATGAATAATGTGCCCCTAATTAAACATAAAGGTTTACTTTAAGGCCATGCAGGTTGTGACGTCGCTGATCAGTGTTGAGGCCTGCTATAACGATAGGTTTCGGTCACACGCCAAATCTTTATAATAGTTTATATATTATGATAGCGCAAATATCAGTCAAAAGTATAGGAGTCTGAAGACTTCCGACAGCGCAACTGTCCAGACTGGATGTTTAACATCGACTTACTGTAGACAAACTTTTTTTGAAGCAGCTTAGTTACTCAGTAATTAGTCGATAGCAAACACGAACTCAGGTATAATTATAAATCTACCTGACTGATTGGTAGTTACCTACAATTTATTAATAAAGACTGGCAAATAATATTAAGATATAACAGTGATAGAATATCGAAAATCATATACCAACTAAATACATATGAAACAAAATAAATAAATGCTGGTTTAATAATAGATTAAAGAAGCTTTGTAAACAGAAGGAAAACCTATATAGAAAATTTAAAGAAACTAAGGCAGAAAAAGTTTATAAAAAGTATATTAAAATTGAAAAATTACATAGTTTGACAACACTTCCTTAATTCTTACACCGGATACACCAATAAAAGCTTGATATTTCTAGTTGAAATGAAAGTTGTAAGAAAATCTCCAATCAATAAAGAAAATGTCAAACATCTATTTTATTATTATTTCTACAACATTTTTTTTATTGACTTGTGACACTACGAAAACAAGAATACAAACATTGACAAGCTAGAATAACTTGTTTTATAAAATGAAGACATAAAAGTATATGTGGGAGAGGTTTATGGATTTACAGTAAGACAAGTTTGTGTTATTGTGTGTGTGTGTGTCACATGTCTGTGTATACGTCACGTTTGAGAGCACATTATAATATCTGACCAGTGGTAAGTCAACTGTATACATTATACCGGGGGGGGGGGGGAGGGGGAATAATACTTCTTGTGGCATTTTACGCCTCGGGATACTAAGTTTTCCCTTTGCAACTTCTTGTAAGATTAAAGAGGCCAATCCTTGATACACAGCTGCGGTGACAGGTTGGGCATAGGTAACCACCAGGCGCCGTTGTACTTTCACCCTTCTTTCTGCTACTCTTGTATACGTCATCTGCAACCTGGGGCCCTTCCTTTACGCTCGCTCTCGATGTGGATCTATCCAGTGCCTCCAGTTCCCAGCTGTTAATGTCGAATTTGAAGAGCTTCATGTCGCGTTTGTATACATCAGTATTCCGTGAAAAAGTGTACATAAAAGTAATCCTTATAGAATCTAGATAACCTCAATTTGAAGAAACTAGTAGTAGATGTAGGTCTAGGTAGAATTGAGAAGCTTGGAGAATTTACTATCAGAAAAATAGACAATCCAGAAAAAAATATGTGTATTATACTATATAATGAAAACCTGGAGCTGGGCATAAGGGATTGTTCAATGTCATTGTTCGTTGGTCGTTAGTCATTGGTCATTGTACCAAGAAGCTTGGAGAATTTACTATGAGTGACGTAGAGAATCGAGACCTATTATTTTATGGTGCCATACAAAAAAAAAACTTGGAGCTAGCTTTAAGGCAACAGTTCTCAACCTTTTAAGCTGCGACCCCGATGATAAATAGAACAAAAACCTAAATTTCCGATGTTCTTGGGCGGCCCCTGACAAATGGTCATTCGACCCCCATAGGGGGTCACGTCCCACAGGCTGAGAACCCCTGCTGTAAGGTATTGTTCACTGTCATTGGCCGTTGGTAACTAGTCATTGGCCATTGTTCCAAGTAGATTGTTTTTCTTTGATCGAATATTATCGATCGCCTGTATCTCCACTTTGTGTTATTTCAAGCATAATACTTAACGTCAGCCAGGTTATAAATGTTTAAGTGTTCTATATTTCATTGAGGATATCTAACTGGATTTATTTCATTGAATCGAGTGTAAAAACATTAAGCTCAAGACCAATACACCCAGTGCCGTGTTTCTACGATGTATCCAAATAGTGACCTGGAATATATTTTAATAGGCACCCCAGAATTCGTTTATATTATATGATTGTGAATACAATACAACATGTCTCCAAAAAAAAAAAAAAAAATACAATCGTGACATCGTCACCCACCAAGATTCTTATCTCAATGTCTCTGTAATATTTTATTTTATTTTATTTAGGAATACACCATTCTTACTACACGGTCGTAGCCGGTGGGACAATTGTGATGATCATTACTTAGATAAAGTATGGTTTTGACCGTTCATTTTATCGGAGACAACTTCTTTTTATTAGAGATAGCTGTTAAGAGTTCACTGTGACATTAATGAGATTTTTAAAAGAGAAAAAAAAAGGCTCGACATACAGAATGGGAAAAAAAAATGGAAGGATGTAGATCAGGGGCAGTGGCGTAGCTAAGGTCGGGGGAGGCGGGAGCAGAATTTGAAAATACTCACGGGCTCCTGCTTGAGGGCACAAATGAGTGTTTTTGACATTAAAAATTAAATATTACAAAAAAAATGCAAGGCCCCCAAAGAGGTCAAGCTCCCCCGGGCCCCCAAAGGATGTAAAATTCCTAACTACGCCCCTGATCAGGGGATGCACATTTGTGTCTGTGTGTTTGCAAGTGTGTGTGTGTGTTTGAGGAGAGGGTTTGTTCTACTTACCGATGATATACTGGGTTCCATCCAGACAGGTGGCGAAAGCGCGCCGGGCCACCCTGGGTGAGCAAGGATTCGACTGCGTCTGCGTGGGGACGTACTCGTCCCGGTACGCCACGTCGTCCGCCATGTCGGGCGCCGCCGTTACCTTGACCAAGGGGAGGCTGGAAAAGGAACGGCTGGTGGGCTCCGGGCGAAGGCGCCGGTGCTTCAGGTTGGTCAGTTTGCTGATCAGCTCGAACTCAGAGCCATACTTCTTCATGATGTTGTTGGTCAGGTGGTTGAGAAGGTCGAGGTTGTAGGGCGACCTCTTGCAGCTGTTGTTGTTGCTGCTGTGGACCGCGGCCTGGCTGGCGCTGTTGCTGTTGCACGCCATGGCGTAATGAGCTGTTGCTAGTCACGTGACGCAGGGAACGGCTTCCAAAGTATCGACGGAAGAAAGTATCGATGCCTTAATCTCACAGCGTCAAACATGGTCTTGGATTCTTCGATACATAATTCCAAATCACATTTCATGATGGACATATGCAAAACACGTCATCATTTTAAAATCCACTTCTATGAAGTCTATTCTCAAGTATGAGACATAATCAAAAAAGTACATTTCTCATTGTTTTTCGTTGATTTTTTGTTTATTTTCATTCTTATAATTTAATACCAATTTAATTACATCAACTTGAATGTATAACAAATCTGTACATTAAAGGTACGTACTGCACACAAAAGTCTAAAACTACCAAATAAAAATTAAATTAAATTTGTTCTGGAGTAGAGGATACTTGTATCATTTTTCTGTCTTTAGGGGGTTCAATGGTTAGGATGGTTAGGTAGGTTATATTTTTAGGTTAATCACTTTTCAATCGTTTATGATTTAACACTTGTGAATTATGATAACTTACAAATAAAAACATATATATAAAAAAAAAAAAAAGCCCACAAAAGAGGCAAGATGGCCCACAAAAGAGGCACATAAAGCCCAAAAAAGAGGCAAAGAAAAGAGGCCTAAGGCCCAAGGATTCCTATGATGACAAAGCTAAAATTGAATAGTGCAAATTCAGAGATTTCCTAAAAAAAAATAATTTCATCCTTTACGACATTTAGTAAAAATAAACTATTAATATCGATAGTAGGTGTGTAACTAAACCAAAATGTATCAAGCCGGAATAACCAAAAAGAAACACGAATCCCCCCCCCCAAAAAAAAAAAAAAAGAAGAGGCGTAAATGCCCCATTCAGACCTTGCCTCTGTTTCTTTAGCCAACAATTAACGAGCAGGGTGTCATGCGGACAGCACAACGACCAACCGCCTTTACTTCCCCCAACTAAAGCTAAGCAACCTTTAGAGTTAAATAGCCTTATGGGCGCAAAATCCCGAAATTCAAAATCCCAGTCTTCACCGAAATTCGAGCCCAGGACCCCGGATTCCTTAGCCAAGCGCGTAACCACTCAGCCACTTCGTGCCCTAAAATCCTGTTGAAGTTATTTTTTATTCGAGTCCACCAAGCTCTAATAGGTACATGACTTTAGTTGGGGCAAAGTTAAAGAAGTGGGCCACAAAAACATCACCTTTACATCACCTGGACTATTGATCGCGTGGCCTGAAAGGGGACTTTACTTTGAAAGTAAACCCATAACAGAGAATTGTAATCATTTCAAGTGCTACTGTGAACAATGAACTATAAATTTTGGATCTTCGTTCAATGTGAAACACATTTGAAACTCCTGTTCTGACGACTCGCTTATGCTCCTATTTATGCAACGCTGAATTTATAATTGATGAACTGTGGCGGGTATAGTACAGTGAACTATGTCAGTGGTTATGAACTATAAACAATTTCTCGATAACCTTGACGGCTTGACAGTGTTCTATGACCTGGGATCTGGATGCGTTAACACGCTTGTCTTGTGTGTCTGGTCTAAGTGAAAGTATAATATGAATAAACCACATAATAGATACACTATACAGATATAAATATGAATATTATCGATACCTTCTGTCTTGTCCCTCTATTAAGAACAGCATGGGTACATCAATGTCAAGGTCACAGTCCTTGACTTCTCTATTGTAATTGTGTGTCATAAATCTAACTGTACTAGTGTTTTTTGTTTTTTTTTGTATTTCAAGCCAATATTTCTCTCAGCTAATATTCAACCTTTCTTTCACCTATTGTATTTCTTATTGATTTGTCTTCAATATTTCGTCATATTTATGTAAAGATAGGGTACATCATATCAATGGGCATGAGCAGAATTTCCCAATTTAATTGTCATGATACGTTACTCTTCATAACATATCACGGATTTTATTATTCCTTGGTTGTTTCCCCTGCCTCAATTTACCTATTGCGCTGATGTATTAAAATTGAAACGTAAAATTGAAAATGAAAGTTAAAAAAAAAAAACAACAACACGTACACCAATATAAAACATCGATCTTTGGCAGCAAAATAAAAATTAACACATTAATAGCCATACTAAAATCTATGGAATGCCATTTCATACCCTTTATTCAAAGTTGCCAAATTTTGTATGAAAGGTACATATTTTTTTTTAATAGGCCTACAACATAGCAAAATTTGTCATTCAATATGTTTAGAGTTATTACAAAGCTAGAATATAAATCCAAAATGTCCACTGTGTCCTATATTAAAATGGATTATGTGAAAACAAATTTAACGCAACCCTTTGACTACCAATTTTTTTTAGTTCTGAGCCCATTGTATAATTTTCGTAGCGAAAATGTTTAAAGGCCATAAGGAAAGTGGATTTATGTTAATAGCAAACAAATTTATAGATTTTTTTTGTTTGGGTACATATATAGGTGTACCTTGGGCGTAGCTGTAACTACGAAACATTTAATAACTCGGTAATAGTTGTGCTAATAACTGTACCCTTGCTTTATCATACCCCACACAGGCAACTGTCATGGAAGCACACTTACACACTTCGGGTAACCCACTCATATACTTTAAGTGACACATGCAAGTAACCTTTCACCTACACACACATACACATATTCATTCTTCACAATTAATTGATATAACAGATAATAAATGTGTATTTGGAAAAGTCAGCATAGTTAACCAGGTAAAACGCGTAGCCCCCAGGACAGGCTCTAAGTAAGTCGAGGCCCTAGGGGCACGTTTTTTTTTCCAAAAACTTTAATAAAAATCCACTTAATGATAACAATAACAACAATAATACCTCTATATCTTAAAGCACGTTATTGTTAAGAACAGTGTTCCCCAAACTTTTGACTTATGTGTACCCCTTGAATAATTTTTGTAATGCTGAGTAACCCCCCCCCCACACACACACACACACCAAACGCATTTATTAACAGAACATAATATAAGGATATTTTAAAAATCAGCTTAGTTAATGAGGTACAATGCGTACCCCTTCCAAAGTCTTTCCGTATCCCTGGGGGTACACGTACCCCACTTTGGGAAACACTGGTTTAGAAGAAGACAAAAAAGAAGAGTATATCTAAATTTTATTTTATTTTTCTTCTTAAACAAATATTTATCATGCATATTTCAGTAAAAAAAATTATATTGTTATGTCTGTGGAGGGTAAGGCACTGGGTTGGGGTAGTGCCGTAAATCCAGAGCTGTATTTATTTATTAAAGCACAATATATGCATACACTTCTTAACCACGACCATGTTACCAACCGTAACAAGTAAAGTATTGATGGTAAAAATAGTAAAAGGGAGCATAACGAGACACTAACCAGTGACAAATTATAAACGAGAGAAATTTTGTTCTTTTTTTAAAATGTATTGTCGGGGCCCCCTTTCTAGTGATTACCCCGGGGCAGTTGCCCCACCTGCACTATCCTAAATCCGGCATTGCGTACCCCCTTTTTCTAGCCTCTGGGGATACGCTTACTACACTTTCTTATCTTATATTACATAATACAGACGTTACTTCAAAAAAGAAATTGATTACGTCCTACGCGTCATGCATTTAGTCATGCGTGTTGACCAATGACTAAACTCTGCCAAGTCACTGGTGTTCCCGGCTGACTCAGGCAACCCATTCCATGCTCTAATTGCAATAGGGAAACACTTTTGGAAACACTGGACTACTTGTAATTAAGTCGAGTTTTTAACCTGTAGATTGTGGCTAAATGTGAGTCGTGCATTGTGAAAGATCGTCTGGTGTCAGAAGCTGTCCAGGCAACATGGTATTCTAAGGTTTCGTCTTATGGACGTGACGCGTGGGCTAATGTGTGACATTAGTGAGCTCCCCCTTATTGAGTTACCAGGCCGCTGTCCAGAGAATGTGACGGAAAAAAAAATTGATGACTGAGACGAGCACAGGTCGAAAAATGACCCTTTAACGAACTTTTTCTTGGGGGGAGGGGAGGGGGAAACGGTAATTTCATTTCAAATAATCGATTAGTGTAGTTGTTATTAACGGAAACGAATACTGCTGTTAACGGAAATATAAAAAAAAAATTCTATAAACGTGAAAATAGGCTTAACCATTTCGTTTCGTCTCTAAGTATTTTCTTTTTTAATTATTAATTTCTATAACTCCAAATTTTCGTTTTAGTTAACGCTAGTTTCCGTTAACGATAAGTACGACACAACGGAAACCGTGTACCTTGTACCGCTTCTGGTACTTCAATTACATAAACAATTGTAAGCCATATCTGCTATGTAAAACAAAATTAATTCATTAGTACTAAATGACTAATTAATTGGTCATTTTTTTTTACTGATTCGAGTATTTTCATCGACTATGAATAATTATACAAAATTTCAACTTGATCCGAGAATGGGAAGTGGGAGAAAAAAAATGGAGTAATGGGATTAAATCCATATATATACATCCACATTTCTCATTCAGTAGCATTTATTCTCTTATTTCAATATCAAACAAAAAAAAATTAATCACTAACAATTAATTAACTTATTGGTTAATTTTTTTGTATTGATTCATCTTTTAACCTGATCCGAGAATGGGTAATGGGAGAGAAAACATGTTTAAACTTTTTACCAGACAGACAGAGTTGATATACGCTGTGTAAAAATATATAAGGGGAGCAACTTAGTGCAGACAATCGGGCTTTCATAATACGCTGCAAACTCGTAATGAATCATATTTACAATAGTCTGTACAGTTGGAAAGAATGAATGAGCGAACAGTGTAAACACAATACATCAAACTCAAGTTATAACCAGGATGTATCCCATTGTGAATTAGATATCTATACTTTTTCTCTATAATCGTTGCTTACGGAAGCTAGATATAGGTCTGACCTACAAGGTCTAGAAAATGTTGTAAGTAAACATGACATTTATAACACTTGAAAAGGTCCTATAATCTATTTTGAACTATGAGGCTTTTATAAGTCCAGATATTATATTTCTATGATTCCATATTTCTTGTATTTCTTGGAAACCCAGCGCTATAGGTTGTATTGCCTATAGAGTATAGAGTAAATAGCTTGTTGATACGTCATATGGCTGTACGACGTGGCAATGAGTCTTCTATGCCCAAAGGTGGTGACGTTGTAGGTCAGTGTTGAGGCCTTCAATAAGGATTGGTCCCGGTGTACTCGTCAATGTTGCCATAGAAATGTAAACAGAAAGTTTCATCTAAACTTCCATTATCTTTGACTGTCTACAGGCAAGTAGAAATAATATAAGGGGAGATAATTATTTTCCTGTAATGGAAAATATGGGAATTTTCTATTTCTAAGTGTGGGATCCTATAGTAATAATAAAAGAAACTAACTTATATCACAAACATTCTCTATTTATCTTTATCTTTATCTTATCTTATCTTTACCTATCTATCTATCTATCTATCTATCTATCTATCTATCCATCCATCCATATATATATATATAAATAGCTATATATCTAGCTAGCTATCTAGCTAATAAGCGGTACACCCAACCATTTATCTAAACCAATCCAAAGTAATTTTAAATGTCGAATTTTTCCAAAACTTTATTTTCACTCCCGATTCTCGGATGTTAGTGTAATCCTTTATTGTCGGATAACCCGGACAGACAACTTCCTGGGTCACTCTACTCCACCCATGCCTCACGGTGAGATACAATGAAAGTTAAATCCAGAGAATGTGATCCAACAAAACAATGTTATGAAAGAGAGTCTCACTATCCTGAAGGATCAGATTCAGAACAAAAGAATACAGGCCAAGAGTACGCTTGCGCTTGTTTTGTTTCTTTGTATGGATTTGTGACCTGAATTATTTGGTTTGTGTGTGAACACCTGATCAGATTCCAAGTGACAATGTTACAGGTATTTACTTTTGAATGATGTAGTTGTGTGTCTGTGGTTTTTATTTAAATACAAAGCTTACAGGGGCGTAACTAGGAATTTTCCATCGTCTTGGGGCCCGGGGGACTTGACCTCTTTTGGGGCCCTTCATTTTGCGTAATATTTAATTTTTAATGTAAAAAACACTTATTTTGGGGCCCCTTTCAAGTGGGGGCCGGGGGGATTTTCAAAATCTCCCCCTTCCTCCCCCAACCCTAGCTACGCCACTGAAAGCTTATAATAACTCTATCTGTCTGTCTGTCTGGTAAAAAGTGTGCACACGTTACTTCTCTCTTCACTTCACTTAATCAATAACAGCGAAAAAAATAATAATCTACAACATTTATAAGATTTATTTATACAAAGAAAACTTTGAAAAATCAATGGCGCTGAATGGACGAAGTCATTACATTCCAGGCATAAGATAAGGGGAGACTATTGTCTGCACGAGACAATGTAGAAGACGCAGATAGACACAAGAAACTGGAGGCTAATCCATAAAGACACCGGTCTGTGTTTACGGTGTTCATTATAAATGTGCATGTTATTTTTTTTTAGAAGGAAAAGCTTTTATACGTAGTTGGTAGGAACGTAGGAAAGTAAGGAAAGAATTGTTAAAGAAATAAATAAAGAGAGAAAGAGATAGAGAGAAAGAATGAAAGGGAGAAAGAAATAGAGAGAAAGAAATAGAGAGAAAGAAATAAAGAGAAAGAAAAAAAAGAGAGATAGAGATAAAGAGAAAGAAAAAACGAGATAGAGAGAAAGAGAGAAAAAGATAGAGAAAGAAAGAGAGAAAGAGATAAAGAGATAGAGAGAAAGAGATAGAGTAAAAGAAAAAAAGAGATAGACAGAAAGAGAGAAAGAGATAGAGAGAAAAAAGAGAGAAAGAATGAAAAATAGAGAGAAAAAAGAAAGAGAGAAAGAGATAAAGAGAAAGAAAGAGAGAAAGAAATAAAAAGAAAAAGTGAAAGTGCAAAGTAAAAAGAAAGAGGAGAGCTAGAGAGAAGAAGAATGAAAGAGAGAAAGAAAGAAAAAGAGATAGAGATAGAGAGAAAGAAAGAGAAAGAAATAGAGAGAAGGATAGAAAAAGAGAAAGTGATAGAGAAAAAGAAAGAAAGAAAGAGAACAAGAGAAAGAAAGAAAAAGAGAAAGAGAACGAGAGAAAGAAAAAGAGAGAGAGATAGAGAGAAAGAAAGAGAGAGAGAAAGAAAGAAAAAAGAGAAAGAGAATGAGAGAAAGAAAGAGAGAAAGAGATAGTGAAAAAAAAAGGAGAACGAGAGAGAGGCAGACTGAACGCGAGAGAAAGAAATGAGTCGTCACGAAACAGCTAATTAGTGGACTAGCCATTTAAAACGATTAAGACAAATGGGCAAAGCATCCATTGGACATGCCTCTTAAGTCATCGGTTTAAAGGTCAAGGCAGATGTTGTGTTTCAGTCAAATGGTAAACATTTCAGTATGTATTTAACATTTAAGTAAACTTTCCGACTATTTCCTAGACCAAAACAACGAAGATACACCATAAATACAATTATAACTGATACAGCATCTTTCATCATATCCTTTCAGATACAGCATCTTTCATTTCATCCTTCCAGATACAGCATCTTTCATTTCATCTTTCCAGATACAGCATCTTTCATCATATCCTTCCAGATACAGCATCTTTCATCATATCCTTCCAGATACAGCATCTTTCATTATATCCTTTCAGATACAGCATCTTTCATTTCATCCTTCCAGATACAGCATCTTTCATTTCATCCTTCCAGATACAGCATCTTTCATCATATCCTTCCAGATACAGCATCTTTCATCATATCCTTCCAGATACAGCATCTTTCATCATATCGTTCCAGATACAGCATCTTTCATCATATCCTTCCAGATACAGCATCTTTCATCTCATCCTTCCAGATACAGCATCTTTCATCATATCCTTCCAGATACAGCATCTTTCATCATATCCTTCCAGATACAGCTTCTTTCATCTCATCCTTCCAGATACAGCATCTTTCATCTCATCCTTTAACTCCCCAGGAAAATGCTTCTCAGCCTCAAAGCTTGTGTGGAAACGTTCGTTACATGAGACGATATGGCCTTAGGGAAGCAACATTTAGCCCCTAGGAACCGAGTCCATTGCACTGGCGGGGATGGAAGAAAGCCCCAACTAACATAATCGCTATCTACACACCGTTCCTGAAGAAGCCATTTTTTTTTAATGGCAGACACCATGTGGCCAACGAGTTATTAATTCCTTTCCAAATAATATACCATCAACAGTTAATTTTCTAGTAAAATCATTAGAGCCTTTTTTGAGATTCGTCTGGAGGTTCCATCCTCCTTGCTCCATGATGGTGTGACTTGAATAGATGTGTAAAAAAAAAAAAAAGCCAAAAAAAATTAGGGGAAAAAATGAGGGGAAAAAAATGAAGAAAAAAAAATGAAGAAAAAAAATTGAGGAAAAAAAAAAGAAAAAAAAATTGAGAAAAAAAAAATTGAGAAAAAAAAATTGAGAAAGAAAAAAAAAATGAACAGAAAAAAATATCGAACGCAGAAACGTGGACAGGAAAAAATGAAAAGAGAGAACAAAGGAAGAAAGAGAGCAGGATAACAAATATAACAGGAAGAAAAAGAGAGAAAGAAGTCAATAAAGATAACTTATAATTAAGCTCAGTTAATCGATTGAGAAGGCTTTGTATTCCTGTTGACGTCTGGAGAGTTGGTGGTCCTACAAAAATATGTTAATGAATGAACAGATTTGGTCTTTTCGTAAACAAACCCATTATCGTACTTTTTTTTATTTATAGTGTACTAAAAAGGAGAGCCCATACAGTAACACTAAACATACATTGAATTTTTTTTTCTTCGCTTTGTTATACATAAATTACGGTAAAACCTACACAATTTTGACATGGATTAATGTTGTGTGTTTCATACTAGATAGAGATTATCTAGTCACAATATCTTACAGTCAGGTCAGTCTAACTGAAAATTTATTCACAAAACATGACAACCTGGCTTGGACGTTACACGTCTCACGAATAAACGCATATTTAAACGTCTTTCCCTCTTGAGAACCACTTAACAGTTTTATTACACAGCAAGCTTTCTCAGACTATACTTCACATATTTCACGTGTAGTCGAATCCGTTTAAAGTGGAAAATCGGTTAATCGGACTTGCCACTTTTTTGGATCAAATTCTAAAGTACAGAAACAAATTCTTTCATACAGTCGAATACGTTTAATCGGACCAGCCGGTTATTAGAACCAAAACTTTTGCGTCCAGATATTATCAGATTATCTGGATTCAAATGTACGCTTTAAATTAGTGCCTCCAACTTATGTCCTTTCGTTTTTTCACCAGCATTTTAATTTTTAAACAATACCAGTGAATAGTTTTAATATTGTTTCACACGTCGTCCAAACGGGAAAACCCATTTTCATAATGTCAGCCAAACGGGAAAACCCATTTTCATAGTCCACTTTCACTTCATAGGGAAAATAAAAATAAAGGAAGAACTCGCTATGTCTGACATAAAGCCAATGCACTAGATCACGTGACGCCCTAACTAAGACCCACAGGTCGTGGGTGATATTCGGTTAGTAATCAATAAATAACAGAATTGAGCACCACTCATTTCATCTCTGCCCTCCCCCCCCCACCACCCCGAATAATATAGTGTTATAAGAAATCTGAATAATAAACCAATTTTGAAATGCAGGAATGTTAAAGCATATGGCGCCGTAGTTCAAAATGATGGCGTTCTCGCGCTGTCCGTGGCTGAAGGTTATGATGTCACTTCCTGTTAGTGTAACTGTGTTAACGGGTTGAAATATTCATTGGCTTGCTTCTGGTCACGGCTTCCACACTCTTTCCGCTGACTGATTGGAAACTCAACAAGTCGATCACTTCAACTGATATCGATACGTGCTAGAGTGCAACGTGTATGTGTTTATGTGTTTATGTGTATGTGTTTATTTTTTGGTGTTTAATGTTTGCGTTTTGTGTGTGTGTGTGTGTGTGTGTCTTTGTTGTTTTTACGTTTGGCAGTTCAAACTCTCAAGCGATGTAGTTTAACCCTTTGCCGGCTAAGAAAAAGTGCACGGTGCTTGCATGAGGAAACGTTTCATTTCGAACTACTTTAGATTGATTCTTGTTGGTTCACTTAACTCTAATCTGAACCATTTTTGTTTATCTTTACGAATCTTATATCAACTCACTTGGTATGTATGTCTGGTACAAAATTTGTAGATGTTATTTTCCACACTTTCCTTTCTTGGATCAAGTTGAAACTTTGCACAATTATTCATTGTACCTAACAAAACATGATCCAATAAAAATTTGTGATAATTAATCTTTTTTTTAATTTAAAAATGGGAAATAAATCTTGAAAGAAATGCATGTAAATGTACAGTTCTTTCCCTTATATATAACCTTTGATTTTTTAAGTACATTTTTATATTTTGTTTGTTTGTGTAGTTTAAACTACAGAATTGACATGTTACACCAACTTATAGAAGAAATCAGAATCAGATGAAAACTCTTAACAAAGACAAAGGATTTCTCGTGAGTTTAATCGATACCTGATCAACAGATTATATATATAAATCGTTTATGACTGGGAAAGAGAGTAAAATAAATAAGGCCTGAGTAAGATGTAATTAAAATGACGTTTTAAAATGTGAGCATTTGAATTTTAAACCTTTTGATCCGAAACGCGGAAAAGGAGTTTCTTCCCTAGAGAACAGAGCTATGTTAAGCAGAGTTATTTCCCGCGGACAAGAGTTACTTTCCGAGGAACAAAAGTTACTCCCCACGAGATCAGGTAACTGACCTGTCCAAATGAATGTATTCTAATAAACTATGTAAGTCCGGAGATTTAATATTTCTTTTTTCATGATGAAAATATTTGGAAACAAAGTGCTTGACATAAAAACGTTTAGAAACGTTTTTTTTTAGTAAATGTATTTAAACTTAGAGCTTGATATAGAAAATCTATAAGAAATAAACCTTTTGTTTGAAAATGTGTTTAGATATAAAAACATTAAGAAACAGTGATCGTGAAGTGTTTTTAAAACAAAGAGCTTGATATAAGTTCTCAAGTAGATCTATGCATGGGCGTAGCCCCCCCCCCCCCCGAAATGAAATCCCCCCCGGGGGGGGGATCGGAATTTAGTGACTGATTTTGGGCTTTGATTTTGTTTATTTTAGTTGATATTTTAATACTAAAGCATCACTTGCCCTAGTTCAACCAAGGAGGTTTTGAGTTTAAAACCCCCTACCGGGGGGGGGGTACGAGTTTAAAACCCTCTACCATGGGGATTCGAGTTTAAAACCCCCTACCAGGGGGATTCGAGTTTAAAACCCTCTACCAGGGCGGTTTGAATTTAACTTGCAGTTAAATACCCCTTTTCTATAAAACAATACAAAAAATATATTTAAAAATCCCCAATCAAATCTTTATTCCATAATAGCTAGAAGAGTCTTATTATTGATGAAAATTTGTCATTTTTATCTTACATGAAAAATGAAGTCAACTAATATTTTGAACTCTACCACCGAAGCAAAAGCCACCTTAACCTCCTCTATTTGTGGACGGGAGTGTCATTCCAAATTAGGGCTCCACAGCCACATGCGGAAGTGTGCTCTGAGATGAACCATAGTCGTTCTACTACTGAAGGAGGCCAATACGTATTAAACGCTAAAAACTAGACCATGGCTTGAATATTGTTGGTCCAATAGTGAATTCGACGGGGACCGCCTTAGAGTTTGTGCGATAACACAAACTCTCTTTGTAATCTTCTTTTCTCTTCACTTTCTTTGAGTATTGACTCGCAACTAAGGAAACATATAGTGGTGTCATGGGGAGAGGAGGTGGGAGGGTGGCCTAGAGAGAGAGAGAGAGAGAAGGAAAGACAGATTCGTGAGAGAGAGAGAAACGTAGGAAGATAGATCGGCCAAAGAGAGAACTAAACAGCAAGGTAATGTCCTACACTCACGCGAGTAATATTACAACGTTCAACATTATGTCTTTGAAATATTGATTCTGTAACTGTTGTCAACAAGGTTCCCCATATTTTCTTTCTACAACATACAAGTCTACTCAATTCAAGCAAGAATTTCTTTCTTTCAAAAAAAAAAAAAAAAAAAAAACTCACATAAGGGAAAGAACGGCACATTTACAGCAATATATCTCAATACAATCCCACTTCTTTTTTCTATACCAAACTAAATAATTAATTACCATTAATTCATTAATTAATTGGTTAATTATTTTGAATGAATAATTCCGCAAAGTTTTTACTGAGACTGGGGAGTAGAAGAAATAACGTGTTCAAAACTTGTGTCTGACAGAGTGAGATGGATATAAGCTCTGTGGTGAGCTGAGATTAAAACAAAAGCTGAGCTTAAATGTCAAGAAAAAAAAATATGATATAAATATATCGACGTCTGTACTTAACATAAAGTACAGCTAAAAAATCTATAATATTTAGAAACGTTACTATAGTATGCAATGTCACAGATTCGTAAGGAGAGACTTTATAAACAGTATAATTATAGGAAAAAAAGGGGTAGGGGATAGTATGCAAATTAACCTATGAATTTATTTTTTTTAAGCTTTAGTAGTAATAGTACAGAATAGTGAACATTTAACTTAAGGCTGTTTTTGTCGATCAGAAGTGTCAAGTCTTAACTCTTTCTCTCCGTAATTATTGTCCACGTTCCGATGGAATTATACACTCTACTCATTTGTGTTTCACTCCTCTGTTAGGATTAAACCACAATAATATTTTTTGTTTTTGTAATATAAGGTATATAATTGTAGAAAAAAATGCATGTACAACAGGAATGAAAATTTATAAAACCAAAAACGTATTTAATTTAATGGGGTCAAATCAACGTTGGTATCGACAGTTAGAGTTTCGTTCTGCTTTTAAACATTCGTTTAGTTTAAAAAGTCACCGCTATTCATTATGCAGAGAATCCGCAGTTCCTGTCCCTGCTTGAAATACCGAAACTAGTCTATATTGTGGCCAAGCAATTTGATATAGTATGCTATGGTCTAGCCTCTGGAACACGGGGGGAAGTCAGAGGGATCAATAAAGACGTGATAGATTAAATGTCAAATGTATCGATGACAGAACACGCCTAGCCTATCACGTGACACCATTCTTACGTCTGTTGTCATAAAAACATGGATTGGAAGGAAGTTAGGAGACTTCTGTACGACTTTAATGTAATCAGGCTTCTGTTTTCTACAATTTTGTTTGTTAAACAGCGCGCTTCGGTACTTGTGGGCACTCTGGCCCAATCGGATTTTGAGGCTTTTGTGCCGGAAAGGGTTTTACTTTGAAGTTGTTTTCGGCATCCGCTGCTATAAGCAAATTGTGGAAAATCTGGAAGAGTAACATCAACTTGCCAGTAAAATTAAAACTGTGTTCTTCCCAAGTGGTCTCCAACATCCCATATGATTGTGATAGTTGGACACTGAACACTGAGGGTGGAAGAACAATTCAAGCCTTTGAGAGTAAATGCTACAGAACAATGCTGGGTATCAGATACCAGAAAAAGAAGACAAATGAGTTTGTATTTGTACAAATCAACAATCAGGCTGGCAAAAACGAAATACAATATTATGACTAGACGAAAGCTGAGCTGGTTTGGTCATAGTGTAAGACATGACTCACTGTCAAAAGTCTTTCTTCAAGGTACAGTGGACGGAGCACGAAGAAAGGGTCGCCCAAAGAAACGCTGGATAACGTAATAGAATGGACCGGCCTCTCGATATCCTGCTAAGAACAGCTGCTGACCTGGAAAATATGGAGGGATTTGGTTACGTCAACTGTAACAGCACTCCTACGACCAAAGTCAAGGGAGAAATAAGAGATACATTTTCAGTGATCCTAAGAAAACTCAGCTCGAGTTCAAGCTCGGAGTTTTGAGGTTGAGCCTAGCCCCCTAACCTCTTCATGTAGAAAGCCATACCCAATACAACAAGGACGAAGTGGCCGACTTATAAACGACTTACTATTTATAGAATTGTCTTTGGCTCAAATACCACTGACTTTTCAATTAGCGACGTTTTTCTTTCTCCTTGTTGGTGTGAATGAACTTTTTTTTTTCGGTTTCATTAATACAATTAGCACCATCTTCTATCAAGTGTAAATGAGTGTCAGAGGTAAAGGGAATAGAGTGTTTGAGGCTCCCCCCAAGTCAATGGGTATGTTATTGTGTTGCTGATACGTAGAATTATTGCGGATAGACCTGAAGAGATTCCACGAAGTTGTAATATACAGGGGAGAGAAAGCTGATGTCAATGAGATACAGACGTGTAGTTTTAGAGTTGCATTGTGTTTCAATTGTTCAAGATTTCAATATTTCATTTTTGTTTTTACATACATCTGCAGTGAAGTTGAATTTGATGGTTTTTTTGTTAGTAGAAGTTTCTGTCATTATTGTTTTAAAAGAAGTCTAGTCCAATCTGGCATTTAGGATAACTGTTAAAAAAAAAACACAATTTAATTGGAATAGATGTTTGGAGCAACAACTACCATACGACCCTTATCAACACTAATCTCTCTCTCTCCCTCTCTCCTTCTCTCCTCTCTCTCTCTCCCTCCCTCTCTCTCTCCCTCTCCCTCTCTCTCCTCTTTCTCTCTCCTCTCTCTCCATCCCTCTCCCTCTCTCTCCATCTCTCTCTCCCCCTCTCTCTCCTCTCTCTCCCTCTCTCTTTTCCCTTTCTCACCCTCTCTCTCTCTCCTATCTCTTACCCTCTCTTCCTCTCTCTCTCCTCTTCCTCTCTCTCTCCTCTTCCTCTCTCTCTCCCTCATCTTCCTCTCTCTCTCTCCTCTTCCTCTCTCTCTCTCCCTTCCTCTCTCTCTCTCCTCTTCCTCTCTCTCTCTCTCTCTATTGCAAAATTATTATTATTTATTTTTTTTGTAGTTTTGTCATACTTTCTTTTACCCGACCTATTTTCTTTTATTAAACCCCACCAAGACGTAGATGAAAAAAAAATTGTTAGTGAAATGAGAAATGTCAATAACTTGAGATGCCATCTGACTTCAAGTGACATTTCAGGAGATGGCAGTGACATAAAAGGTCAAGATAATAATGTCTCGACAAAATAACAAATCAAAACTTAACCTAGAACTAGGGGGAAATAAAACAAGAACAACATCTCAGGAAATAAATGGCTTTGTCTTTTTTTTTTTTTTTCTCTTTATAATCCTACAGGTGGAAAGAGGCTTCAGACATTGCCTGTGACAGATTTTTATGGAATCAGCTTGCAGCCCAATGCGCCCAACGAAGCGGAAGGATCTAAGTAAGTAATTCACATATACGGTATATAGGTTAGTTCAGTCATCGCAACCTTTGGTTTCTTTGGTCAGTTATAAATCGTTCTCTCACGCTATCTGGTAATTGTGGCTACAATCTGTCCAATCATATATATATATATATATGTTGTGACACGGTTACTGTGTCTGGTCAACCGTGACACACGGTCAAGTATTGGGTATCGGAGAGTTAGGGGACTTAGGGGAAGTGACGGGTGTGTAAACAAGAAGAGAGGAAGTCAGCTAGTGGAGTTGCTTATCTGTATAATGTATAAAACGTTTGCCGTGTATATATGTTATGTTATATATATATATATATATATTTGAAAAAAATAAAATTTGAAAAAGCCAATAAGCGAAAGAGAAAGTAAGGGGAAATGGGAGAAAAGCAAAAAGGAAGATATAAAGAGAGAAACAAAAAAAAAGAGAGACAGTAGAGATTAGAAAGAAAGAAACAAACAAAAAAGAGAGTGAATGAACAAAGATATAGATAAAGAAAAAGGAGCGAGAGAGAGAGAAAACGTTTGAAAGAGAAAGTAACAGATTTACATAGAGAGAATGAAACTAAGACAAAGAATGGGATCGCAAAGGAGATAAGGAGAGAAAGAGAGAGAGAGAGAGAGGGGGGAGAGAGAGAGAGAGAGAGAGGGAAAGAGAGGGAGAGAGAGAAAGAGAGAGAGAGAGAATGAGATTAGGGGAGGGGGTAAAATGTGAGGGGGGAGAGAGATTGAAAACAAATATGTATATCCAGATAAAAAGCTAGAGAAAACACTAGTTCACTTTTTTAAAGAAAGAAAGAAAGAATAAAAACATATAAATATAAGGAAATAAAACAATGCTTTTCAAATGGGAAGAACTCCGCATTTGCAAATTTAGAATAATACAGAAGTTCGATATCAAACAAAATCCTTAACTATTAGTAATTAATTGACTAATTTTTTTATTGATTGATATCTTGTCTTTGACAGACGATCAGATGGACAGACAGACAGAATGATTTGATATAAATATAAAAAATGACGTAATCAAAATGTGTGCTTTTGGATAGGAAGATGTGCAGGAAATGAATCTGTGCAGAACTAATTCGTAAGCATGTAACACTGAGATAGGTCAAGGCCACATTGTGCTTTCGACTTCTAGATTTCTTAATCCAATGGTCATGGATGAAAAGTTTGGGTCGATTTAGTTTTTTTTTTTTTTTGTTATATTTTTTTATCAAAAGAAAACATTTGTTTATTTGTTTCCTAAATGTTTTGAATAAGCAAAAGTTGTAGAAAAACAAAGGTCGTTCTCTCTCGCTCTGTCTCTTTGTTTTTTTCTTTCTCTTTGTTTTTTTTTTTCATTTCTGTCTCTCTTTCTTTTAATCTTTTAATTCTCTCACACCTTTCTCTCACCTTTCTCTCCCTTTACGTTGTTTGTGTTTCTTTTACACTCTCTACCTCTCTCTTTACATTTCTCTCCAATACTGTATTATCTGCTGTCTTTTCTTTCTTCATCTTCACTCTCTCTATCTCTTTTTTCACTCTCTCTCTTTCTCCCTCTTTTTCTCTCTCCCTCTCTCTTTTTCTCTCTTTCCTTCTCTCTTATTTTTTCGTTTTCTCTATATCTTATCCTCTCTCTTTCTACCTCTCACTCCCTTTATCACACATACTCTCTCTCTCTCTTTCTCACTATCACTCTTTTCTTTCTCTTTCTTTCTCTCTCCCTCTCTCTTTTTCACTCTCTTTTTCCCTCTTTTTTCTCTCTCCCTCTCTCTTTTTTTCTCTTATTTTTTCGTTCTCTATGTCACGACGCTATCTTTTCTTCACTCTCTCTCTCTCTCTCTTTTTACCTCTCACTCACTTTATCACTCTCTCTCTCTCTCTCTGTTTCTCACTATCACTCAATTTCTTTCTCTTTCTTTCTCTCTCCTTCTCTCACTCTCTCTCTCTCTCACTCTTTTTCTCTTTTCAACATTTTGTGCTGGAACTTGAAGACTTAATCATGACTTTAAATAAAAAAGTCAACGGTACAGAAGAAACTAGTCCTATATGTCTCCTGGTCATTTGGTCTCCAACGGACTACAGCAAACGGCGCAAAAAAAAATATTTTAAGCCTTGTACTTTCAAATATGAAAACACAGACTTGGCCTCAATCGATACATCCAAATCTAAGGGCGATAATAATTAGTCTTATTAGACTAAGTGTCATTTCAACATCTAGCCGAGTTGTCCCAAGTTATTGGCTCAGCTAAAAATGGCAACATTTCTCCCCTGAGGATCCCTCCCCCTTCCCAGCTAAGAGGATTTGTCTTGCTAACGATCGAGAGAATAAAGTTGTAGTCGGCAGCCGTTCTCACACAGCTTTTTAAGCCCTCCTCCCTACTCTAGCAGGGGCGAATCCAGAGAGGAGCAGGCGATTTTCTCAAAACCCTAACCCTAACGCCTAAAGCTAACTTATATATCAAATAGAACACAGTCAAAAAGAGACTTTTATTAAAATTTAGAGTGTGAGCTAGACGCGAGAAGAGGGGTGATCGCTCCTAATGTCCCTCCCCTGGATCCGCCTGTGGCCTTAAAGGGTTTTAGATTTTTTTTTAAATTTACATTAAACAATTGGTTGTATTTGCTTTTTGATCTATGTACTATATAAAAAAAAGGAGAAATCTACTTCGTTTGCAGTGGGTTTGTACGAGATAAAGAAATTAGTTCGTTATCCATTTGTTTATGTACCAATTGGACTCTGTTAGTTCACTAGGCTAGGCTTTATTTTTGTTGGCTTTAAAGTAGTTAGTAGTAGGTTAGTAGTAGGTTAGTTCGTTCGCTATACCTAATACCAACCTTCAGTTTGTTTATTTTTAAAGTTTAGTTTCCCTTTCTGTCTTTGCGATCTACAGGGTAGATGATATTAACGCCAACGGTTAACGAGCAGGGTGTCATGTGGCCAGCACAACGACCAACCGCCATTGCTTTCCCCAACTTAAGTCAGGTACCATGTAAAGTTAGGTGGACTCAGGTGCGCCCGAAAAATCCCGAAAATCAAAAGCCCAGTCTTCACCGAGGTTCAAATCCATGACTCCAGGTTTGTGAGCCAAGCGCTTAACCACCCGGCCACCTCGCCCCTTCAGTTTATTTAAATGTTAGGTTTTTAGCTAGGAGGTTAACAACGCTCTTATTTGTTTCCTTTAAGTAACTTTTTAATTTGTCCAAAGCTTTATTGTTCTAGTTTTTAACCTTTTTCTTACTCTATATTTAACATGCGTGGTCGTTTGGTATGCGCACTGGACTGTCGTGTAGATGGTCTCAGTGGTCTTGAGTTCATACCCTGACCGCTGCCACCCCCCCCCACCCCCGTCGACATGCTGAAGGTTTGATAAAAAAGAGTAAAGTGCTCCTTTCAGACCTTGTGATGTATAGCCTATAGGGCAGAAGATGTGAAGTTCATCTGTTTCTATGGCCCACTGTGAATGAGGGCGTCAAGTGTCCAGCGGGACGTTTGGGCTGGGGGAGGAAATTAACTTCAGATCGGAAGGAGCTTCCAAAACAAGTCAAACATTTGACGAACATTTGACGAACATTTGACGAACATTTGACGAACATTTGACGAACATTTGACGAACATTTGACAAACAAACATTTGACGAACGACGAACATTTGACAAACATTTGACGAACATTTGATGAACGACGAACATTTGACAAACATTTGACGAACATTTGACAAACATTTGACAAACATTTGACGAACATTTGACGAACATGTTACAAAAAAACACAAAAATTACACAAAGCTGTTTGCCTTTCATGTGTTTTTAACATAGCACACAACAAAAAACATTGCTCTAAGTTTTGCACTCTGTCTTAGCCAACGATACTAACTGTTCTAGTGTTGATTTTTTGTTTTATTTGATGAACCTTGTCCACTAATAGCCTCGTTTTAAAAAACAAAACGAACAAAATGTAAGCAACGAAGGCCTTTATGTAAACATGTGTACATCTAATTGGTCAGGGTCTTGTTTTGGGACATATGTTGACCTCATTAGAAGACTGAGAGTAGAGACTTTTTGGAATCAATTGTTTGCTGGTGAGAGCTACCTGATTGAGGACCCTTGCCCCGAGGACACCTCCCCTACCATCCCCTATCCCCATGATCCGGTTAGACTGGGATTAATGGGGGAGGGGGGGGGGAGCCAGTCCGACACATTGCCAGAAGCTACACTTCAACTGGGGGGGGGGGGGAGGGGGAGAATTCTTCAGTAATTGATGCAAAAGATATGAATGTGTAACTGAATTCGTAGACAAGATATAACACACACACACACTCTCTCTCTCTTTCTCTCTCTTCTTTCTCTCTCTTAGGCAATGAACGGAAACATGCGCACACGTATGTTTTAAATTATACACCAGAATCTATGCATTAACAAATTAGTGAAACCTGGACAGACACGCACAGGGAAGAGATGGCCAGAGAGAGAGAGAGAGAGAAAGAGAAAGAAAGAGACACAGACAGAGAGGGAGAGAGGAAGAGAGAGAAAGAGAGAGGAGGGAGACGGGAGAGAGAGAAAGAGCGTAGCGAGAGACATACAGAAAGAGATAGAGAGAGGGAGGAGAGATAGACAGAGAAAAAGAGAGACAGAGAGAGGAGATATAGACAGATAGAGAGAGGAAGAAAGATATATATACATATAAAGATTGATCATGAAATGAAATGAGGGCCGAAAGTGAACAAATGGTGAATAAATGCTAAAACCAAACCAAACCTACACTTGGTGATACCAGACTCGTTGCACCTCGAGACCTTCACTTAAATTAAAAACATAAAATTCAAAATGAAACAATTTTAAAGAGATAACAAAGTGTTATGTATTGTGGTCTTGTCTTGTTGCTTTGATTCCACGTCAAAATAATTACAAAACTGTTTTCAAACACTCTAAAGTAGCTAACAAATTTCGTAATGGATCACGTGGTAATTAATCAACGGTATACAAGAAGATATCTGTAAAATGAAACTGATTGATTTTATCGATCGACATATATCGATTACGCAAAATATGGACAAAGAGAACAATGAGTGTTATGCCGAGGCCCAAAGATAAGACCTACGTTGTGATAAAATATTGAAAACAAGCAAAACTAAGGACAAAAAGGACCAAAGATTTCCATACTAGATACTGGTTACGTTCATGTTACGACCTTTGCAGGAGAAAAGGAATATCAAAAATGGCATTTTAAAATTATCTCTCTCTCTCTTTAGACTTTCTTTTACCATTCTCTCTATCGGTCTCTTTCTCTTTCTTCTCCATCCTCCTATTTCTCTTTATTTGCTTCCTTCCAGCCATTTTTAACACCGCGCCGCTAATCCCAAACTCGAGATAACCTCGTCAGGAGGGGAAACAACTCGGGAAACATCCGGTAAGCGTCTAAAAAGTGTGCAGTTTGGCCTTCAACTTTGACACAGCCAATGAAATGGAAGGAAAACATTTGAAAATTTATGAACAGGGATCAAATAATTTTATTTAATGTTAACTTTCGGGGAAGAAATTTTAATGTCAATTTGCACAGGCAGCAATGGAAAGAGAGATAACTCTAGAATTTTGCATGTTATTGCAAGGTCCTTTAAGTTTGACCTTTTTTTTTTTCAAATCTTGTTAGTTTCAAAGCAATTATCTCTTTTCTTGATTCTTTTTTTTTAATAAGTTAAAAAAAAAAAAAAAGATGCTTCTATAGAAAAATTGTGTGCGCAAATTTTTTTTACCTGTGTAGGGGAATGTTGTTTTTTTTTTAATTTTTCAGTGCTCTCTGGTCCAAACTTTACAAACATTCAGGGGGCAGGTGTTATCTGGGACAAGATTTAAATGTTGCCTTTTGAAGCTCAGCATACACAACTCAGCTCGAGTCGGGACTCAAACTCAGCCACACATTGTATTTAAATAAATATATATGCAATAATGTAGTCCAATATAGATAAGGTTATGCTAATTTTTCATTTCTCTTTATATCTTTAATTTATCATTCTCTCTTACACACTGTTTCTCTCTGTCTTTATTTCTCTCTTTCTCTCTCTCTCTCTTATTTCTCTCTCACTCTCTCTTTCTCTTTATTTCTCTCGTTCTTTCTTTCTCTTTCTCATCCTTCCTCTTTCTCTCTCTCTCTCTCTTATTTCTCTCTCGCTCTCTTTTTCTCTTTCTTTCTTTCTCTTTCTCATCCTCCCTCTTTCTCTATCTCTCTTTATTCCTCTCTTCCCCCATGGAAACAAGCAAACAAAAAATCTGAATTATCCCTCATTAAACTAGTCTATCATCATCTAACTTGAGTTGAGTTGTGTTGGCTGAGCGCTCAGAGCCAGTATGGAATCCTAGCGCCCCCCCCCCCCCGCTACATACCAAAGAACACAATCTCTGTGCTAAAAACGTTTCTGCAGCATGCTATTCGTTAACACATAAATCATTTCAAGCCAACAAAAATTTGAAGCATACAACATACAAAAAAAATATTTCTAGCAAACTTGGCAATGGAGCACAATGGTGGGCTATGTTACAGAAAACAAAGCCACATAACGGCGAAAACAAAGAGAAACAAAACAAAGAAAAGCGCAAAAATGAGAAACAAATTTTTGGCATCAATTTTCTGTTTAAAAGTAAAAAGTAATTGTGCATATACGGATGTATGACAGAGTGATAGAAGCCGCATGCGCGCTTGGCTGCCTAACTGACAAGCTCGGGTTTGAATCTCTAAAGAATCTAAGAACTGTTTATTCTTCCTTTCAATGCGATTAACAAATTCGTAACAGAACTCGCGCTGCTTTGTGCTTCTCAGAACGACTTAAGAGCATAAATATTAACAATAAAATACAAATAACATTACAGATTCTCTGAATCCTGTGGTATCATGTCATTAGTCGACCTAACAATACAATTGTAGTGGCAACACCTTCGGCATGGACGTCTTTTCTTTTTGTATCGACGGAGGTTAGGGTTGAGTTGTGGATAGTTGATAGTTTCTGATATTCTTGCTTCAAATATTGAAACCTACTTTCTTACCTCCCTGGGTGGACCACTTCGGGGGGGGGGGGGGTCGATTCTGAGTTTGTGTTACCACACAAACTTTCTTTGTTATCGTGTTCTTCTCATTAAAGTTTGACGAGTTATCTGTGAAGTCCAAAATTGATGGTCAGCAAATTTTGAGCCTACTCTGTGGTCAACAAATTTTGATGATATTCTGTGGTCAATAAATTTTGAGGATATTCTGTGATCAACAAATTTTGAGGATATTCTGTGGTCAACAAATTATGAGGATATGTTGTGATCAACAAATTTTGAGGATATTCTGTGATTAACAAATTTTGAGGATATTCTGTGTTTAACAAATTTTGAGGATATTCTGTGGTCAACAAATTATGAGGATATGTTGTGATCAACAAATTTTGAGGATATTCTGTGATTAACAAATTTTGAGGATATTCTGAGGTCGACAATGTATGAGAATGCATTATGGGCAGCGTAATGTTGAAGCATACTTATTTTTCATCTTGTCAGGTTAGGGATGTGGCACAACAAAAATGGCTAAGACGGATTTTAGGAGTCAGTTATACAGATCGGGTCTCAAATAAAAAGATCCTATGCCGAACTATGGGTCGAACACTTCATGAGGTTGTGACAGAACGTCTTTTGAGGTTTGCGGGACCTGTTCTCAGATAAATCAATTAAGCATTCCAAAAGTTGCGATGAAATGGAGGCCAATACGAGGAAAGAGCAAACAGGGACGTCCTCGTATAACTTGGTATCACACTTTTATGGAGGACCTCAGAGCAGTGGACATCAGGTGGAAAGAGGCTTCATGAATTGCCAGTGACATATCTTTTTGGAGACGGCTTGCCGCCAAAGGAGCCGAACGGCGCAGGAGCATCTTAGTCTAAGCCCTAAGATTTTAAATACCTGTCTTCGTAGGTATTCGAATTGCAGAATGACTATGTAGTTAGTTATCTATCATTAGATTTTTAAATTGTTTTTAGTATCTTTCAATAAAGCTAAAACCAGGGCTGAGGAATATGGAGATATATTTTTAGGGGCAATAATCTCAAAAGAGGTGACGGGCAGTAAGTAAGTAGAAGTTCTACACCAGTGATGCCCAACCTAATTCGACCTGCGGGCCATTTTAATTTCCGACACTCGTGTCACGGGCCACATGAACGAAAACGTAGGCCTACAAAAACGATAGACTTGAAACCCGTAGGATCCTGTGCTTCATTAATTAATGGGATATTTGAAATGCATATTTTTTCCCCGCCTCAGAAGATAGCTTCATTTCTTTACTTAAAATATCAGCAACATTGGGCTTCATCTCTGTACTTAGAATATGTGCTAGTTTTACAACAGAGTCATTTTCCTGTCTCTTTTTGATAAAATATTCCCATCAATCCTCCAATTTCTAGGCTTAGTTTAGTTTAACAACCTTTTATTCGCGGCACAAACCAAGAATGCCGTCATATTTGTTTCATAATGTCCTTTATATGTTTTTTTTTTAAATAGCCAGACTTTCTTTATAAAACAAATATGTTGGCCTATTATCATGTTCCACAAAAAAAGTAAAGAACCGTGTCACTTGTCTTGGTACAAAACGTACATTCTACACTCAGATACCTATTTCATGAACGAACAAAAGCTAAATGTCATGGTACCAATCAATCAGGAGAAAAATTGAGGGCTCTAAGCTCCTAACGTAAGTACAGATACATTTTTGCACCTTCTAATTCTTTTTTTTTTTTGGGGGGGGGGGGGGGGAAGGGGGGATTTTCTACCCTTTGTGCCTACATTTCGGCGGGCCGGATGGAATCACGTCGTGGGCCGGATCTGGCCCGCGGGCCGTACTTTGGGCATCACTGTTCCACACTATTCTAAAGCGTTCATTTAGAAAGGGAAAAAAAATCCCATAATGCGATTCTATACTATAAAGGAAAAAGCAAATGCAGTTTTTACTTTGCTCCATTTCAGCTAATTATGTCTGCAGGTAAAATGAAGCTATAGTGGTCTGCCTGATGGTGCCAAGGAAAGAGTTAAGACACGACTTGATAGGAACAGAGGAGTATTTCCGGTAATTAACAAGGAAGGTAACTCAGGTGGATGTACAAACTGAAGTGAAACTTTCGGAAAGGGCGAATGAACAAAGAAAAAGAAATGAGCCTCGTTTTTGATCAGCAGCAGACACAAGGCTTGTACCTGTAAGATTGCGTCAATATTTGTTGTTTGCGGTGAACATAATTGAAACTAGGGGGCAGCCCCAATGTAAGGGGGCGCCATACGCGCAAGCAAAATAAAAAAGGGTGCACTTAGAAGTTGGGCATGTGTTATAATAAAACAACCTGAGTCGAAATATCTGCATGTTGTTTTTTTCAAAGCTTTTATTAACTTCCTCAGTCTAATACTAAATTTGCAGACGTAATAGTAATTAATGGACTAATCAACCAATTTTTAAACTGATTCGTTTTCTTTAAAGTTTAAACTTATTTAAGGGGACGGTACTCCGCTGAAACATCATGTATATGAATAATGGAAGATTAGTTTCCCTTGTTGATGTAAAACAAACTAATTAAAACAAGTAATTAATTGAGTAATTGATTATTTTTTTAATTAATTCATGTCTTGTCTACACCAATAAATAATTGAATAAAATTTCAGCTTGATTCGAAAATGGAGACTGTGAGAAATTGGGTGTTCAACCTTTTTACCAGACAGACAGACTGACAGACAGACTGAGTGAGCTGATATCAGATTTGTAAAAATAAAAAAAAAAGAAGGGTATTGGAGAAGGAGATCCAGAAAGTGAATAGAGAAAAAAAATTAATAATTGAAAATTGGAAAGAAAAAAAAAATTCTAGAATAAAAAAATGTTTGAAACACACACACACACACACAACTACGTACACACACAACTACATTTCATATACGTACGTATTTTAATCTATACTTCAAGGTCACGTGATCATGGCGTGTAGCTATTGAAAGTCTCTCGTGGGATTTAAACCCAGGTCTATTGACCACCCCGTTTCGCTTGATATAGTTTTTAAAACAGTATTTCATTGGCATGTGTGTGTGTGTACCTGTGTGGTTGTATTGTGTGGAGTTTTTTAATGCGACAGAGTAACCTTCCCTTGCATGCACATAAACTCTTGAATTGGATACCCACTTCTAGAAAAGAATTTGTGAATATCTCATGGATTCCTTCTATATCGCCTGGCAGCCATAAAGATGCTTACGCTACTGCCTACTGTCCGGATGGGAGCGCTGCGGCTATGCGGTAAAGCGCTTGGCTTCCGAGCCAGAGGTCCCGGGTTCGAATCCTGGGATTTTTAAATGCGGGATCCTTAGGCCCCTCAGAGTCCATACAACTCTAAAAAAAGGCATTTTTAGCTTTCATTTAATAAAAATGTAATGCAAAGACGAATGTATTTTCTAACCCACTTATTATCTTTATCCCTACTCAGCATGGTTCCCAGCATGGTTCCCGCACAATGCATTTCGCATAGGGACCCGCAATAGTTAGGGCCGGTCCTGCCATTATTTCCTAATGCATCATTTAAAATGCTGTTTGCTAAGAGCCCAAATCTATTCTTTACCTGTAACTCCTAATAACTTTAAATTATAGATGTAACATAGTTCAGAATTATTTCCACTAATTTATTTAAATTAACAACTTTCAGTTTAGGACTAGATCTAATAGGTAGGCCTACTAAGTTTAACTAATACTAATTTATTATTTACTAATACTAGATCTAGATAAAGGCACATTCCTCGTCCCATATGCTAGGACAAATTTGTACAAACACTTCTTCTTCCCTAGTGCTATTAGAGCATGGAATGGGTTGCCTGAGCTAGCCAGGAAAACCAGTGACTTGGCTGAATTTAAGTCATTGGTTAATATGCATGACTAAATGCATGACGCGTAGGACGTAATCATCTTCTTTTTTGAAGTAACGTCTGTATTATATAAGATGAGATCTAATACTTACTAATACTAGACTAATAATAATAACTAATACTGTAATTGTAAATGTCAGTTATTAAGAGTAACAAAATAAAACTAAAACAAATTAATTCCACTTATCTTATTCATGGTAAACCAGTAACACAGACTACAAAAGCAAAATACCTGGGTGTTATTGTTGTGAGCTCCTTACTGGAATTATACTTGACACAGAACGTACTAGTAATACTTCTTTCAATATCTCAAGAGACGCCAGAGATGAATTAACAACAAAAATATAGCTTTAATAAAAGTAATCAGGGTATCTGTAGCTGAAGACAACGCATCAAGCGTTAACTAACTGAATATATACATAATTATAAAACTGACTTCTATATTACTCATATCGTACGACTAGGCTCCATAACTCAGGCCTCTAACAACAACAATAACAAAACTTCAAGCGCCGTCACTCTGTCCCAACCAATGGACCAATGAAAAAATAGTAAAAATAATAAATAAACATAGAATTCCTTGAATCTTATAACCCAGGTTGTATCAACTGCTGTTTACAATCCCATATACAAACTTAATCACCACAGTTATAATAAATGAAAAACTGTCATGGAATCCACATATTGATGAAACTATCAAAAATCAAACAAAGCATTTGGCCTTATTAAAAGAAATTTCTATAAATCAAATAAGAACATAACACTAAAATGTTATTTAACCTTGGTTAGGCCAATAATAGAATATGCATCATCTGTTTGGGACCCCTCAGCTCAAGAAAACATTAAGAAACTGGAACAGACACAAAATAGAGCAGTGCGATTCATAACAAACGAATATTCACATTTGACTATAGTAACACCATTAGTAAAATCACTAAATTTAGAAAGCCTTCAGGATAGAAGACTTAAAAGTAAAGTAGCAATTATACATAAAACACTGAACCGTAATCTTCAAATAATAAAAAAAAAAATTAATAAAATGCTCAGAAAGACACAAAGATAAAGGCACATTCCTCGTTCCATATGCTAGGACTAATTTGTACAAAAGTTCCTTCTTCCCTAGTGCTATTAGAGCATGGAATGGGTTGCCTGAGCTAGCCAGGAAAACCAGTGACTTGGCAGAGTTAGGTCATTGGTTAACTTGCATGACTAGATGTATGAGGCGTAGGAGGTAATCACCTTCTTTTTTGAAGTAACGTCTGTATTATATAAGATAAGATAAGATAGGATCCGTATGGCTGACTGGTCGTGCGGTATGCGCGCTGGACTTTCGTTCGGACTTCTTGATGGACCAGGTTCATACCCTGCCCCCTGACATCACCCGTCGTCCTGCGGGAGGGTTTGGACTAGGAAGTACTTATCTTCAACTCTGAAAGAACATCTGAAACATTTAAAACATTTTACAAACAAACATTATTCTGTAACGTCACTCGTCTGACTGGTTACGTCACTACATTTTACTGTCGCTAAATACAATTTATAATATTTATATACAAAACTAATTTAATCTCTAAGTTAAACTAAACCCATAGATTACACAGCTGCTTGCTATTAATCTAGAGCCACTTAGCTTAATTAAAGTTGTCAGTATTGTGCAGACCAAACTAGAATTCTTTTTGTTCTTACATTTGTTTTCGCTTTAATTCCACCCATAGCTGTATTTAACTTGTAAGATAATTCATTAGCATTACAAAATTTAAAATTTTGTGTAGCATCGACAAACGATAAAAAAATATAGATTACATCTAAAAATAATTTTCAAAAGCATTTAGGGCAGCGGTTCTCAACATTTAAAGCTCGGCGACCCCTTTTTTTATAACCCCCGCTCTGCCGCGACCCCCCAGCAGACACACACATACAGCAATAGAAGAGTAGGCAATAATAATCCATATTTTCGATGGTCTTAGGCGACCCCTGGCAAACGGTCAATCGACCCCCAAGGGGGTCGCGAACCACAGGCTGAGAACCCCTGATTTAGGGAAACACGTGTGGTGGTCTGAATATCAAGGTAATTTAGATATATTTTTAGACGCAACAATATACACAAAATACGGCGCCTATGTCATCTATTAAAACAAATCAGTTATAAAACATAGGAATATTTAGATAAAAATAGCGTGCCAGGAAAGTGATATTTAAACATTACTATTTATCATGGAGCCAAGGTATGACTGTTACATTCCGACGCTCGGGTTTTTAAACTTTATTTATCTTTCTTTATATTACTGTGGACAAGTTGTGTATGCTTTGAGTTATCGACCAATTACCAGAAAGATCTTGTGTATAAACTTTAGAGACAAGGCGGTCTTTGGATTCAGGAATCACTCCACAATTTTTTCGAGAGAAAAAGAAAAGAAAAAAAAAAAGACTGACGATGTATTCAAGCCCTGCGCGATTTCTCATCTGAGAATGCCGATGCCCAAATTGAGTGCTCCGCTCTCCAGCGGACCTTTCAGCAGACATTACCGGGGTACTGGAAGACTTGAGGCAGACATTACCGGGGTACTGGAAGATTTGAGGCAGACATTTAATGACTCTTAGACTTCCTGTGGTGTGTGAGTGTGTGTGTGTGTGCGTGTGTGTGACGATACAAAAATTGTAACGTTACAAAACACTTGTTTAGAGACGAGAACGAGGCTGCAGAGAAGGATTGAGTCGATGAAATACGGCGTTATACATTTCTTATATTTATATTTGTGATACTTATTTTGGAACTATAATTTTTTGTTTTTAAACCAGAACTTGTTCCTATGCAATCCGCAAGAATAAAGGATATCATATATATATATATCTATTTCGATTATAAATAGGTAGCTTCAGCACCCCTCGAGATAGCCAAGAAGACGAGACCCATGTTTAACAATATAGTGCGTGCGTGTGTCTGTGTGTGTGTGTGGAGGGAGGTAGGGGAGAGAACCTGGTTAAATTTATTTACCCACTCATTGGTATTTTGGTATTTGTTTTTTATTGCCGTGTAACAGTAATGATTCTCTGACTGTGGCTAGAAATACTCTCTTGCTAGACCTAGATAACCAGTATGCATATTTCTGAAATCACAAGTAACATATCTTTTTTTTTAAAATAAATAAACATTCACATTAATCGTCGTTATTGACCTTCATTGCATTTATAAGTTCTTGTGTATTTTTACAAAAAAATATATCATATCACTCTGTCTGTCTGTCTGTCTGTCTGGCAAAAATAGTTTCCATTATCGGATCAAGTCGAAATGTTTCATAATTATTCACAATTGACGACAATATAAGAATCAATGAAAAACAAATGAACCAATTAAATAATCAACTGGTGGTAATTAATAAATATTTTTTTTGTCATATATCAGAAAGGGAGCTAAACCCAGCCATCCTGACATTAATGGCAATAATTAGCGGTTCTTTCCCTTAAATGAGCCTTGTTAAAAAAAAATGCTTATGGAATAGAGAAAAAAAAAGAATATTGTCATCGCATGGTCTCCTATACGTATGTAACTGTATGCATTCGTACGCGCAGGCCATACCACAAGTACCCAAATAACAAAAGGATGGATTTCCACCTTTTTCCCGCCCGACTCCACTAATAACATCATGCAGGCCCACCCCCTTTTCCATCTCACCTGATTCAACAGCGAAACCAAAAACGCTAGATGGCGCTATTGTCGCAACCAAGCAACCACGGCCAGATCATAGCGTTAGAAAAGTGATGCCACTGCGGCGTGTTGATACTAGAAATGGCTGGATTGATGTCTAAATTACATTACCCTAAGGGAATAACCTTTATCAATATGTCACTCTTTTCTTTCACAGTGAAACCACAATTAAATCTGGTTGGCTCCCACCTCACGCTCTGCATTATTGGAAGGAGACGGTCCCAGTCCGTAATTTCTAATCCATCAGGTTGTCTCTAGCTACCTCTTATAAGTGAGTGCTAGAATTATTTTTTTTAAAGCAGCAGCGATGCACGCCTTTGGGTAAGTGCAACAGTGAAACAGCGAGAGGTGGACAAGGCCAGGCGGAAATGGGACCACAAAGTGGATGATGGAACGGGAGAGGGACACTCATTAGAACTGTAACAGTATTGATGACGGACATTCAGGTGTGTGTGTATAATGCCTGATGTTCGTGATCTATAGGGGGGACAATTCATTACAGTCACTTGCCGGATTATCAATAATAACGACAATATCTTCGATTCCGATGATTAAAAATGAGTAGTGTTTCACATGAATACGCAAACTATGGTTCATCTCAGAGCACACTTCCTCATGTGGATGT